>NW_025744302.1:0-33474 GCF_021292245.1 Micropterus dolomieu
CAAGACAATGCTAGACCTCGTGTGGCTGGAGTGTGTCAGCAGTTCCTGCAAGAGGAAGGCATTGATGCTATGGACCGGCCCGCCCGTTCCCCAGACCTGAATCCAATTGAGCACATCTGGGACATCATGTCTCGCTCCATCCACCAACGCCACGTTGCACCACAGACTGTCCAGGAGTTGGCGGATGCTTTAGTCCAGGTCTGGGAGGAGATCCCTCAGGAGACCATCCGCCACCTCATCAGGAGCCCAGGCGTTGTAGGGAGGTCATACAGGCACGTGGAGGCCACACACACAACTGAGCCTCATTTTGACTTGTTTTAAGGACATTACATCAAAGTTGGATCGGCCTGTAGTGTGGTTTTCCACTTTGATTTTGAGTGTGACTCCAAATCCAGACCTCCATGGGCTGATAAATTTGATTTTCATTGATAATTTTTGTGTGATTTTGTTGTCAGCACATTCAACTATGTAAAGAAAGGAGTATTTAATGAGATTATTTCATTCATTCAGATCTAGGATGTGTTATTTTAGTGGTCCCTTTATTTTTTTTGAGCAGTGTAGATACTTAATTTTGTCCATATTAACAGTAAATAAATGCATGTATCTCCATATAAGGCTCCTCTAGCAGGTGCCTTTTTCTCTACCATTGAATGGGGAATGCGACAAAATACGGGCGTGAGTACCAAAACGCACTTTTCGCTTCCTTTCTTGCACCCTCGTCTCATCTTTTAAGGTAGTAGCGAAAAAATCTGCAACATTATATTTAATTTTCTTAATCATTATTGTTGAATGTATGTGTATTTTGAGCTTTGTGTGCCAAAAAAAGCGAATTCCATATAACATGTAGCCTAATTATATAAAGTCGGCTAAGGAAACGCGTGTTTGTGGAAATGAGACTCGGCCGGATTGAAGGCAGCGCGTCACGGTTCACAGGAAAGGCCGGATGATGACGTCGAATGCCGGTGCCTGTAAAAGTGAAGTGACCTTCTTTACGACCGCCAGAAACCGCACGTCTGCTGAGAGACGCAGTTTTATACCTGTTCCGGAGGGATTTTAACCAAAAGGTAAGAATTTATACTTCACATAGAGCACTTACAGCGATAATAAACTGTATTTTACGGCTTTGTTACTCAAAAGGATGCCCTAACGGTTAGCAAGTTAGCTGACGTTAGCTCCCTTGTTAGTCTTTAGCTCTGTCTTTGTGTGAACTAAAAAGGGTTAATCATCTTACACCTTATATTTGTAGTGTGGTATTTTTATGTTTGCTTGAATTATTGATTTAAATATTTACATTATTAGCTACGGTAGCTAATAACTGCAGTGGAGTGCGATACTCAGACGCCGACATTGAAGCATCCTTGGAGGGGTTGACACATCCCCGGCTAACTCTACTAGCATGCTAACCAGGCTTAGCTTTAATTATGACATAATCTCAGTGAGATTCCTCTTGTCAAATACAAATTGTGGTCGTAAATACGACGTTATATCTAAGGTTATCTGTCTGTGCAAAGAGGCTGCCTTTAGTTTGTAACGTTAGACAGGATGTCCTTGATGCTTCATTCCGCCATGTTTAAGGCTGTGATACCGACGCAAACTACCATCGCCCTTTAAGGTTACTTCAGAAATTACAATGTTCAAGGTCTTGTTTAGATTATGGTCCATTAGATAACGTTATAGAAAGAAACAATTGCAGTTAGCTGGGTGTTAGTTACACGTTATATAAGTTAACTCGAGATCAACTTGCTACGGCAGTAACCTTAAAGTTAACTTTCAGTCGTGTGTTGGGTAACGTTGTCAAATACGACAAATTGTTTTGAAGCTAACTTAACATTAGTTTATCTATTTGAGATAATACCAGTTTTTGTTGTAAATGGCTTTTTGATCCAAGCAACATGTGTCACATTTGGCTAGTTAACAGTCTTGGTGTTGCTGCTGCGGGTTTGCAAACACTTGGGTCAAGTTACGACAGACAAACCGGTGAGATGTTGAGCCAAAAATGTGCCTATTTAGATGTTTCCAGGTGACAATAAGTCCTAACTTTAATCCACTTCACTATTTTATACATTAGTGGAAGCGTCCCTTGTTTCTGAACATACGTCAAGCTAATTTATCAAAAGTTAATTACCTGATTATTCATACATAGTAAAGGCTTATTCAGTAATTTGAGCACAGAACAAGTAAGGAAACACCTTTTTGGCAAAGCACTGGTCAGTCCTCTGCTCATATCATTAACACACCCTTTAGTTAAGCACATTAATGTTGGCCCGGTTTAAACTCATTGACAAGCGCAACATGTTGAAGCTAAACCTTCATTACGTGACACTATATCAAATCAAACCTTATTTACTTCACAAGCCTGGAAGTCTTTCTTAAGTAATCCAGCTGAGGCTGAAGAATCAGATGCCAGAGGGGAGCGAAAGGAAGCTAAGCTAACGTGTCCTTAAGGGTGTGTTGGTGCATTTTCCTGTGCATGTTGGATTTCCCTGGAATGACCTCGGCAGGGTGCCAGTGCACAGATTAACGTCATGACGGGTTTGAATGAAGTGTAAAGAAAGCTGCTGTACACGTGCAAGATAAAGTTATCACCTTAAATGACCTTTACAAGATGGCGCCGGTCAGACCAGTGAATGAGCTTCCTGCCACAACTATGATCTAATAATAGAAGATGTATTTATGGAATTAAATTCACAAACATTATCACTTAGGAGTATGAACAGGGTTAGGATTTAGATGGTTAGAATATCATAAATTGTAAAAATAACATTTGTAACTTTTCTTTCTGTCCACTTTTCCCTCACTTTGATTCTCCAGCTGACTATGGGAGACATTGACAAAGGGAAGAAGACTTTTGTCCAGAAGTGTGCTCAGTGCCACACAGTAGAGCAGGGGGGGAAGCACAAGGTGGGGCCCAACCTCTGGGGTCTGTTCGGACGCAAGACTGGGCAGGCAGAGGGCTTCTCGTACACAGACGCCAACAAGAGTAAAGGTCAGTTGATGTGTGGTTAAATGAGGCTTTGAATAACCTTCTACCTTTTTTGGATATCAATCAAGGGAAGACGGGGAGCATCATTGTCTGACACTGACATCAAGACATTTAAAATTTTATAATGGTGTATATAAACGGATTATTGATATCAAATTATATTAAATTTCTTATTGTGGTAATGTGTTTGTTCTAATCACCCTGCCATATATTAGATAATGTTAAATATTTAATTTAAATAGACTTTTCGTGTGTTAGCAGAGTGCTTTCCATATTTAAAGAATTTCCATAATAAGAAATTTAAAATCTGAAACCCATGTACCGTCTTTTCTCAGGTATTGTGTGGAGTGAGGAAACCTTGATGGAGTACCTGGAGAACCCCAAGAAGTACATTCCTGGAACTAAAATGATCTTCGCTGGTATCAAGAAGAAGGGAGAGCGCCAGGACCTCATTGCATACCTTAAATCGGCAACATCATGAGCCTGTCATAGAAATCGGAATATTTAATGTCATTTTATTGTAATTTTTTGGGTTTGCACATGTTGAATATAGTTTTATTTTTAGTCATTTGTACATATGGTTAAATTATGTTGAGAGTTGGAAACGTGGCACTACTTGTGAGCCAGTGAGTTCACACCGAGTGTCACTTCGTCTTTAAGGTCAGGATGTGAGCAAATTGTTCAAGTGGCTAAACATAAAACTAGTCAAGTTTTGTTTATTTTGTCAATCTGTACTTTGACTCATATGAAAAGAGAACTAATGACATTATTTCTAGCTGTGATAGGTTACCTGACCTGTCTCATTCTGTTTTCCATGACGACACTTGTCCATTTCATTCTGCCAGCAGAGCCATCCACCATCAACATCATTTTAAAAACTATTACTAAAAAAAAGTAATCTAATATCAGAGTGATACAGGTTGGAAATCTTTAGATTTTTGGTGGTTAACTGGTGCTGCTCTCAGTTTTCATGCCAACTGGAGTTTCTAACCTTACAAGGGGTGACGCAGTGTGACTTTTCTGCACTCCCTCTTGTCTATCCTTATATATTGATGGTCAGAAACTACCACTTGCCATGAATGCCCTTTAGATACGACACACTGAACATGTCTTTAAAACATTTGGACTAAACCTATTGTTGCATTTTACGACTCCTAAAGCAGCCCCTCTGAGCTCCTGTTTCTACCCCCTGCTGACATGTTATCGGGCTTGGTACGAGTTTTAAAAATAAGGGTGACACACTGCTATCTGCCTCCTTACAGTTAGGAATTGTGGGGTATGAATGAATATTACTGCCTTTTAAAACCACCACCCTGCTGAGATCCCTACAGTGTGAAATCAGCGGGCATACAATCACTATGCCAAACAATGTTGTCAAGCTACTGTACTGTACAGACAAACCATCAGGGGTACCAGCTGGAGGGAAGGAAGATTTTGTTATTTACCTGGTTTCACAGGCCTGAAAGACCCACCGTTTTAACTTATTTTACTGTAACCTGACAGAGTGTAAAGCATTTTGATGGGGCTGCTTGCTCTCGGTGTACACACACATAAACAATATTATAATGTGGTAGCCATGTTGTGTAGTTGTGGACAGGATGGAAGAAGGCTCAATTAAAAGAAAACTTATAGAAATTAAAACGTGACTGCTCATCTCTTCATTTCAAGGTGTTTATTTCTTAGTAACAGTGCTGAACGGTAAAAGTCGACATCTGATATTACGAGTACTCTTGATTTTAGCTTTGGTCAAGAGCAGAGCAATTCTACAAATGTGTCTGCAGCTGTTGAGGGGTAAAGGTGCTTGTATTTACATATTTAAGAGCACGAGAAAAGACCACTTGTCCTTCAGTGTCTTCTCTATTGATCAAACCAGAGTATGCAATTTGGATTACCAGTTTAGTCGGGTGAATCTGATCCTACTGTTAAAAGAGCACATGCTTGTTTGATTTGCACAGATTTGATTGGACTACAACCCTTGAAAGTTAAAATGTCTGCCCCTTTGTCCTGTGTAAATGCAAATCATCACTTTTGGCTGCTTTATAAGAGCCACGCCTGGTCGTATACTGCCTATGTTATATAATCCCCCACCGCTCATTAACCGAGGGCAGCTCGATCAAAGCTCAGTCTGCAGCAGAGATGTCTGGATCCGTCTTCAAACAACCTGCCAGGTTACAGAGAGCTACAGTAAATTAAGGTATGTGTGCTGTCAGGCTGTAAACTCATAAACATAAGATAAACAGCTGTTGAGAATGATTGTGTATCTAATTATAGTTATTTTATATACCTGCAGTTACTCTGCAATGTTTTTTATATGTAGAAACCTGTAATTGCACTTCATCTATAATATAGCTCTGGTGATCTCATTGGTTTTAAAAATCCTTTTCCTTTAGTAGTTTACTTTATCATCACCTACAACTCGGTTGTAAAGCAGCGCCCCCATAACTCACCGAGCTAAGCTGGTGAGTAAAATGTTATTAACACTGATAGTAATTATAAAAAATATAAGAAACATCCAGATTGCAAAAGAAATTGTAAAATTACTTTGATAAAACACATTTAAGTACTCAGAAGTACCTTAAATGCAGTAAGGTCAATGCGTATCGCATGAAAACCTTGTAACAAGGGATAAACACTTTGACCTTCTCACTGTAGAGAAACACGGCAACCCACAAGGACAAATTTAATGTTTTAACACTAACACTTTAGTGAGGAAAGGCCATAAACTTTATAAAAGACAAACTATATAAACTTATAACTGGCACAGGAAATTAGACAAACTTCAGCACACATGAACCGTCACCCAGCAGAAAAACCCGTGCACCTAAATCCAGTTTTCATCCAGTCTTCAAGTGCTCCTCACATCAGAGAACAAGTTCAGCATGATAGGTTATTACAGCCATTATGTCAGTGGGTTTATTTGTGGATACATTTTTCATATCTGTATTGTCCACGCTTTGTTTAATCAGTTACTAATTATATATTATGGTGTTTGGTCATTAGTGGTCATTTTAGTCCTGCAGTTATGTATTTGGACATAGGAGGACGCCGTTGTCCACAGAATTGTTTTGTGGTGGCGTGTTTTCCAGTGACTGCAGCACAGACGACTTTAACATTCTTTATTTAGATATTAAAATTAGAGGTGTTTGAGTTTTGTCCTTTCCAGTTGTCTTGAGAATATTTATGTTTTCCTTTTCCATTATAACTTTAAATTTAAGCCCTTTTTCCCCCGAGCAGGCTCTTCTATGTAGTTCGTTTTCCATTTTCATTTTTATTACATATGGTTTCCATTTCTGTTACCAATTTAAAATTTCAGCTCAGTCATATTGCATGTCACGTTTTTTCAGTTTTGACCTTTTAATTCAAATGTCCATCTAACAATTTTAATTTATTTATTTTAAGTTTTACCTCTTAATTTCCTTTTTTTTTCCTTTTTAACATTTAAATATGATTCTCCTTAATAGTAGGGTAAAATAATTATTCCTTTACCTTTTTCTCTTGCATTGGAATAATACCTTTATGTAAAACTATTGTGTAACTATTCATATAATGTAACTGACTTTTTCTCACTTTACCTTAGTTTTGTTATTCCAGCAGGTGATTTCATCAGCTGCCTACTATGCAATTTAATAAAGATGGACAGAGTCATTTAGGAACTAATATAATGATGCTTTATTTTCATGCACTCTAAAGTCGGAAAAGCTGGAGAGTTTTCGCCCATGCAGCAGCGTTGTGTAAAACATTGCTACCACAGATGGGAAAGAAAACAGAAAGCCCTTCAGTGTTGCAGTTCCCAAACATTCCTGATGTATTCAGATGACCTTTCTGGGAATTCTCCCATCAGCTCCTGATCCAAGCTGGACATTTGCCATGAGAACCAGACATGCTTTTTTTATTCCTGTGTCTCCCTGTCTTAAAGTGTCCATCACTGAAGTTTCTCTTTTGTCCAGCTCTTGTGTAACAAAGAAAGGAAGTCACTTGGTCAGAAGTGGACATACGAAGAGACTTCATGTGGTGAAATGCGATCTCTTGTGGGCATAACGATAGTCCACAGCAGCAGTGGCCGGCCATTTCTGAACTACACATATCACAGGTATTTATTTGTAAAATGAATGTTCACAAATGATAAATGCGTATTCTCAAACTTCACAGATCACTTAGTTACCTCCAATTAGTGTTAATTATTATAGCAGTAGGGGAGACCAGGGATGGTTGTAACACAGGTCAGTTGTAACGCGTCCAATTTCTCCTATCAGGAACAAGTTACTAATCACCTGATTCACTCTGCACATGCGAAGTTTAGATATTTTTCCACATATGAAAAAGTAGCACACTGTGGCAAGCATAGCCTAGCTAACCGGTTCAGCCCTCTGCTAACCTAAACTGGGATAAAATGATTTAATCGTGCGGCTCTTCTAGACTTTCAGACTGAATGGATCAAAATCTGGAAGTGAAACAAGTCATTTCCACTTTTTTTCAACAGCCGCTTCTTACACATTATAAGTCTGTGGGAAAAAAGTATTGTTGCTCCAGTGACACATGCAGAAGCTGTTATTACACATTTTGGCCACTGTGTCAATCCATCTCGCAAAACCGCAAAACGCAGGTACTTCCTGTGGGACAGCAGGATGGAGACGTGGAAGAATACATTGATCAGGTCTATGGAGGTTATCCCGTCATTGGGCTTGATGGGCATCCGAAAAGACCTCTGCGCACCGTAGCCTTTTGGGACACACAGGTCCAGTATGGCTCTTATTACCCCCTGACTTCTTGGGCAATACTGTGAGAAGAATAATGTCTGCGTTGTGGAATAATAATTATAAAACTACAATATACGAAATGACAATTTTAAATTATTGTTGATAGTATATCTATCTACACACATATATGTAGTAATTACCTAATGATTTTTGGAAAAGTATAATTTGTTGTACTCTTGCGTAGTAACCACTAAAAAACAAAACACACAACCTTACATTTCAGATCATAGAGATTGTAGTCCATTGTGCTTCAGTCCAGATGTTGTACCCACAATGAGAAACTGCAGCAGAAACTCACCAGTAGTCATCTTGACGACAACACTACAACAACAATATAGGACAAGTATGAGAAATTAAAACATAGCTTTTAAAAAGTGAAGAAATGGTTAAAACACGCCGGTGTGAAGATGGAATCGGTGTTTGTGCTTCATATTCATATTCACTGATGAATAGGTTGAACAAACATATGCATCCGATGGGAATGAAACAGATACTGCTGCAGTTAAAACTTAAACAAGCCCAAAACAGGTTACACTCTTAGATACACAGTAAAAATGATGACAGACAAAATGTTTCTTTGAGGCTCATAACAATAGAAATTTCACATATATCGCAAGTTAAGTTCCTGTTAATTCACTACTTCAGCGTCTGACGACAATTTCAGCCAGAAAATGAGTGAGTTAAGGGCTCAGTCCACGGGATAAAACTTTGGCTGCTTAAGGGGGGTCAGTTCCCAAACACCCCCAGTGTTTTGACTTTCACAGTTGTTTGGCTCAGTCGTCACTTGCATAGGTAGATTTGAGTGCTGTAAATGAAATAAAATCTTCCTCTGCAGCAATGGCCAGTCTTTGAGAGTGATGAACTTTCACCAAAAGTCAGAAGAGGTGGGACCAAATAATTGTTTTACAAGTAAGTCTCAAGTCTTAGCACTCAAGTGTCAGGTCAAGTCTCAAGTCGAGACTGGCAAGTCCAAAGTCTCAAGTCCTAAATTTTGAGTTTCGAGTCCTACACAGGTCATAATGTGCTGTCGGCTGTATTAACTACGACATATCGTTTTTTGTGCAGCTTCAAATGTCAAACAAAGTTGGAAGTTATTGTATTTCCATCGCTAATTTTTGTTTTGCAAGTTGCTGCCATCTTTTTCTTGACTACAGCATAGTCTTTATATCCCAAAATTACAACTTTTGGGATTCTGCACTCGCAACTTTTCTCTGCTCACACAGTTTGATTGCTTGCTGTTGGATTCAAACTGTAATCTGTTAAACTGATGCGTTGCACACAGTTTTTTTTATATCATAATTTATATTTGGGCTCAAGGAGGCTATCAAGACAGTTCAAGTCAAAACGCTCAAGTCCAAGTGAAGTCACAAGTCACTGGTGGTAAGTCCAGCTGCTGTGTGTAAGTCTTTTTTGATTTTTTAAAGTCAACATATGTGACTTGAATCTGACTAGAGTGCAAATCATGTGACTCGTGTCCACTCCTCTGAAATTTAGAGATAAATGTAAATATTACAGCTGACGATTGTATAAAAGTTTCAGCAAAAATGTGTCACTGAACTGCATAAATGACAGTTTAGAAATTGTAATATTTTCAAAAAGTAACAAACCATAGTAGGTTTACCATCAGCTTGAGGGAAATATACATAGCACCTAAACGTTGAGTGCATTGTGATTGTGATCTCTTTCTCATCTCAGGTTTGTAGACATTCAGCTTGCGGCTACAAATGAATGGGAGATTTCAGTTGCTCCTTCAAGCTTCAAAAGTGTTGGGTAAAGTCACAGTGTGAGCCGCTTTTAAGGATTGTCTGCATTTAGATGACTCTCATGACGACTCTACATGTACTGTCCTGTTTTTTGATTAAAAAAAAAAAACCACACATACAGATTTGAACTTTAATCTGAACACCCCAAAGTCCGATTGTGGTCAGAGTTTAGCGCAATCTTTGAGTACTCCATTGTTGTCGTGTTACGAGCAGAATAATGTCCGAAGGAATTATCTCCTAATCAAGTCAGAGTGGAGTTTCACTCTTTTTAATGGCAGAAAAACAGAGTTAGCATTCATGCTAAATGGGCAGCATGTAATGTAGCAGGTGTATGAGGAGCTGCTTCATCAGTTTCGTCTTTCTTTCTAAACAGAGAGGTCATCTGCTCTAGTGCGGCTGCTGGTTCTGCTGGTTTTGCTGAATCTTCGTTTGTCTGTCTGACAGAGCCCTCCATTCGGGCAAAGCAACAGCCCGTCTGGGCCGCCATTTAGGATCTTAGGGCAGCTGATCTCCCTGCTCCCAGGGCTGTAGCAGTTAGTATCGGTCGTCAGGTATCCGCCATCTTGGATCTGATTGTTACTAGCGCCCTGCCACCCTGGAGGGTAGCAACTCATCTGGAGGACGTTTACCCCCTCCACAGCGACGGCCATTTTGTGCTTCTCTGTGGCCATGTTCTCAGAGTTTTGTTGGTTAGCCAGACGGTGGTTAGGGAAAGGGAGGGGCATGAAGTGTGAGGAGCCAATCACACAATGGCTGAAGTCTGGAGGGGGGGTTGACGGCGGTGGAGGAGACAGAGAGAGCTGTCGCGCCAGCGAAGCATTGGCAGGAGTGACGGCCTTCTCTGTGAAGAACTGCCTGCAAGAGAGTTTTAGCCAGTTAACAGATATGATACAATCTCACCATAAAGAACTAGATTAGTAAACAAGATGTTTTAACTGTAGCATGAGTTCCAGTAAGAAGTTGTTAAACTATGGTATGTGCTCTTGTAGAACCAATAAGTAAGTCAGGTTTAATATGCTATTTGATGTTCTGGAAGTTGGCTGTTTGTTCCCAGAAGAAGTGGGCACCCAGTTTCCGGCCCCAGGGTTTTTGTTCACACAGTTCGGCTTTTACGTGTAATTACAGGAAGTAAAAGCTGAATCACAGGGGGCTGAAAATAGTTACAGAACTCTCGGTCTTGCCACAAAATACACACAAATCTTTATTTTTCAATCCATTTGAATACCTTTCACTGTTGACTAATAACCCAAACACCCCACAACACAACACCCCATTGCCTTAAACAGGCCTGAGGAAATAAGTGACAAAGGAACACGTCAGAATTACCTCTTTCTGAAAATGACCCCACTCTAGGACTTTTTTTAGTAGCATTGCATCTTATAAACTATTAAAGGGATAATAATAATAATAATATAATAATAATCTTTATTTGTAGAGCACTTTTCAAAAACAAGTTACAAAGTGCTTTAACAAGTGTAAAGACAATAATACAAAAACAATACAAGATAAAAGCATGAAAAAATTGAAAAGACTAAAATACACATTTAAGATAAATATAAAATAAGTAAAATAGGATAAAATAAGGTCAAATAAGATCGGGAAAGGCTCTCCTATAAAAGTATGTTTTAAGAAGGGACTTAAAAGAGTTCACTGACTCAGCTGACCTGATTTCCTCGGGCAGGCTTCTCCCTTCCTGGTAAATGCCCATTTATTTTAAAGTCAGTGCCCCTAGCTTGAAACACAGGCTTTCTGTTATACGTTTTAAGTCCCCAAGCTTGATCCAAGTTACTGTAACCCTGATAATATCATCACATTTATAATCTCAGACTTTACAGAAGTTCCCCAGAGCCACAGAAAACATTAAACAGCTGTTTTTGGTTGAATGGAACTCCTTGTGATGCGAAAATTGACTTTGATGCTTAAAATCGGTGGAGTTCCCCTTCCCCTAAAAACTGTATATCCATGCATTACTGACTCTATACGTTTTAATTCAATCCTTTTTTGGGGCAGGCTATTCTTTTTTTATTTATTTATTTTTAAGCTTTTTTTAAGCTTTCAGACTTTAATATTTAGTCACCTTTATGATCATCGCTTGTTCTGGTACTGCTGCTTTGCAACCCCAGGATGTTTAGATGTAAAACTAGCATCAGCAACAAATATTAGGCCTTACATGTCAAAGCTTCCTTTAACTACCAGGCAGCAAACATGACAATGATACTTTAACTCTGACCAATTAATAAATGGGACGCTCACCATAATGGGTTATTTATCTCAGATATGTAAGGTCAAAGTGCAAATTTAGTCAACAAAATCAAGATAACAAGATCTCTTGAAAGCCATTTAATTGGCAGAGAGGTAAAAAAATGCCTTTCCCAACAGCACCACTGGTTGGTTTTTGGTTCAAGCGTTCTTCATGGGGTCTTTATATTGTGTTGAAGTACAATAGTGTCTATAGTGTTTAGTGTTATAGTGTTTTTTTGTTTTTTACTAACTAACTTGTTCCTGGATTTCTCCAGAGAGCAGACGACTTAACACACATACATCCATGGCTTTGTGGTGTTTTAGATGTTACAGAGAGCCTATGGTAATTTCCTGCAGTAATGTTGTCTTTTTTTAAACTCAAATCAATGCGTTTATGAATAAGAACACGCACCTGCAGCAGCGTCTCCATGCCAGGTGATGCAGTTCGAGCACACTGAGGACCAGAGAGACAGCCGACACAACCAACATGAACACTATGAAGATGTTTTTCTCTGTCGGTCTGGAGACATAACAGTTCACTGGATGTGGACACGGCCAGGCCTGAGAGGGACGGAGAGTATATAATTGAATATCTTGTTTTAGATGTAGCAGGAATTCAAAATGATCTGGGTTTCGGGTTTTACCTTGCAGACATACAGAGGATTGAGGAAGACTCCATATAGGAAGTACTGGAGACACAGAAACACCACCTGTATGGGCGTCCAATCACAGCTGCATTGTTTTACTCTAAGTTTTATACTGGGCTGCAAAAAGTACTCAGATCTTTTAGTGTGTAGTAGTATAAAGTAGCAGAAAACGTAATTACTCAAATAAAAGTACCTCAAAACTGTACTAAAGTACAGAACGCGAGTACATGTACTTGGTTATTTGCCACCACTGGTTTTACACTATATTGATTTATAGTGTTTTATTTACCCCCCTTCTCCTTTTTGCTTTAATCTCTCATTCAAGTACGTTTTGGTTTAAAATACCATTATAATGATATCTTCAAAGGTTATCATTCATCCGGGTCTTAGTAATCCAAGGAAGGCTAAAATCAGGGAGACAACTGGACTTGGTTGAGGATACTCAAAGACGTTTCGCCCCTCGTCTAAGAAAGCGGCGAACTGCTTCGAGTCTCTATAACCAAGTCCAGCTGCCCTTGATGTTAACCTTCCTTGGATTATCATAATATATCATGCAGTATGTTAGATTGTCATGGCTAATGTACAACACAATGGAGCACAGATAAGAGATAATCTGCTTTACTTTATTACTAATAACAAAATAATTTAAAAAAAAAGGGAAACCATAACTTGTTAATTAATTGTCCTTCTGCCTCAACATCAAGATTATCAATGCTGGTTTGCTGAAAACAGCTGCCTACTGCTGCTAGAAATGGGTGCTGTACTGAACCAAACAGTAAATGTGCCTCAAAACTCAAACTTTTTTATTTACATTACTCTTAAAAGCCCCACAGAGCTGATAGTAGTAGGGCAGCAGCGGTAATTGTATCATGTACCTCCATGATGCTTCGTATCAGAATACTCAGTATGTAGGTCTTCAGCAGCGCTCCCTTTAGACGGATTCGACCTGCTGATGGACCTTCGCTTTTCTCCTTTCCTTCAACATCCTCTCCTTCCCTCCCCTGTTTTTCTCCTCCTCCTCCTCCTCCTCCTCCGTCACCTCCTCCTGGGTCCTCCTCCCTCCCTCCCCCCTCCTCCTCTCTGCTCCTCCTCTTCTCCTCTCTGCGAACAGTGTGCATGGCGTGGCCCATGTAGATCAGACTTGGAGTGGACACAAACACAATCTGGAGCACCTGGGAGGAGACGAGCAAGATTTGTAATTAAAACCAGTTGAATTAAAGTAAGTGATCTCCAAAATTAAATAACGAAGCTAACAAGTTTGCATGATGCAGGCAATTTACCACATTTCTAAAAGACTATGCATCACTGCTAACCACGTAAAAACACACCATAAATATGAAGATTAATTGCATTCTTACTGCTCCCAGATTCAACTATGATAATGTGTGATATGTCTTGCAAATTTCCCCATGCCCCATGCCCCAATTTCAACTTGCAGGACTCTGAATATCCATTCAAACTGATCTTTCATGTTTCAATTAGAGGGAGATTTGTCTTTCAGTGCATCCAGTTTAGTATGTTGGTCACTGCAAAGGTAATGCTGGTACAAGCAGGCGTGCTCTAACATCTGAGACTTCTCACATCTTCTCCATGACCCATGTTGCTATATAATATAATTAGGTTATGTAAAAGACTTCACAAATCTAGATGGTAGAGTTTCCTTAAATGCAACATCAGTCCTTACTTGCATCTGCAGAAGCGCATAAAGAAAAGGGTGTAATATTAGCTGTGATATAAAAAAAACAAGGACCCAGCAGCTGCAAGTTAATTTTCTGTACTGAAATAAAAGGAGAGCTTAAAACTTGTGGCATACTTTAAACATTGGTAAGCAACACCATAAAGTAAATGCGACTTGTAGCCTTTTCCCACCGTCATCATTTTATCTCTGTATTCATCACATGACGTTAGGTTGTGTTTATTACCCAGTATCGTATATGTGCGATAGGGAAAGCTTGATCGTAACAAACGTTCTCGCAACCCGGCTGTTCAGTGTCACAGTCAAAATCTTCCTGTTCGTCTCCCCATGATGACTCGGCAGCAGTACCGAGCACCAGGATACGGAAGATAAACAGGATGGTCAGCCACACCTGTGGAGAGAAAAACAGCAAATAAGATATTTATAACATATATAAAAATAAATATCAAGCCATCAGAAACAATAATATGGATACTGTATAGAACTAATGAGGTAATGAGGATTTTTTGAAAATGCCATAAAAAGGTTTTGTCTACCTGACTGAATGACTAAATTACATGTTGCTCACGCATTTTGTTTCAGTACTCAAGGATAATAAAGTAAATTAAATAAAAAATAATGTGTGAGGAGAAATTATAATAGAAGAATTACTTTAAGACAATATGAACAGGTATTGGGGTATTTTTGAGGCAGTTACATAAAACATTTTGTTGTTATTTTAGATTATTTTAAAGCTTAATGATTTTTTCTAGGGATGTACAATGTAAACAAACATACCCATGCTAACATAAACTTCTGCTTATTATTAAATTAGACAATGGGTCAGGATGCTCAAAATAAAAACATGATGATTTTAGAAATATACTACTGTATTATTTTGAGTATGTTTTATTTTGAGTATGTTTATGTCTGTTTATCTTTTTTCCCAGCATGTCCAGAGGAAGTCACTCTGGTGCCGCGCTGGCTGGTATACAGTATGTGCAGTGTGTACATGTACGCGTCTGTTTGTGTGTCATACCTTGCCGACAGAGGTAGAGTGCTCTTGTACCTCCTCCAAGAAGTTTCCCAGCAGGCTCCAGTCTGCCATGACCGATCACAGGCTCAGCGCAGATTTATTCTCAGCAGTCACTTTGCAGGTAAGAGACTCACCTGAGGAACAGACAGCACACACAGGTGTCATGTCTGCAGCAGGGTCAGGTGGCTCATTTGTTGACAGAGACAAATATGTACGAGACTTCAGCCAAAGAAAATGTTACGGCGCTCTCCACCCTTACATACTGCTGCACCAATGTATATCTGAAATTGTTTATTTTGTTCAATAAATGTTGGGACTTATTTTGTGTAAAACTATTCTACATAGATTATGCATCTATTTTTGCCTATCCACGATCTACTTTTGCTTCGATTAGTTATTTCCCACATTTTCCAGAATGCCAAAACTCAGATAGTGTGAAAGCGTGTTCCTTAGATAAAGCAAACAGCCACCTTTAAACATACAGAACCTGTTAGCTTGTTGCATTGAACGTTATATCTGTTTTGATAGAATATCAATGTCACTAAAACTCACACACAGACCTCTGGATTTATTTTTTAAATTTACATTAAAATGTTTTGTTATTCTTAAAGGGCTGCACAATAAGAAGATATACGAGATGTGAGATATTGTGACTGCAGTATGTTATATAGACTTAAGCATACAGTTAGAAGCATAAGTAGAAATCTAAGAGCTTTCGTAGAAAACTCTTTTAACTTCTAAGATCAATTGTTAGCAGGAAACGCCCAGATCAGTGTGGACTGATAAGGAGACAGTAATGTTCTTTAAATGAATATATAAATACCATATTTCCATCACGTTTCACACATTGTTTTTGTTTGTTTGAGGTTTGACTGGAGTTCTTTTAATTACATTATATCGCTGTGACCTCTTCTTCTGCAAACTTTAAATGGCACCGATTGGAGAATAAGCAACACCCGTTTATCTTCATGAGCCAACAAATATTCACATAACAATAGCGGATGGAATAAGTATGATGGCGTATTGGACCGTTGTAGGTAAAAAAAATAAAATAAAATACAATCATAAATACAATCATAAATTTACCGCTACTATTAAAAACATGGATATTCGGTGAGATTAAAGTAGTAAATTAACAACTTGGAAAATGCTAGTTTTTATGTGCGCTTGTGTTATTAAAGTACTCTATTACAGTTTTTCTCCATTGCTTAAACACAATAACCATGGCCCTTTAACTAAAATTTCAAAAGCATAACTCCATTTTTCAAAAAGCACACCCATTTCCCTAAACTCTACAAACACATCCCTTAATTTCTTACTGCCTACACCATGTCGTCATTGAGAAAACACTAACATTCAATATTGTTCACTCAGTCAGCACAGGTAGAGCTCAGCTAGCACACATGGTGGAAACACAAAGAGTGATAAATGATAACACATCAATCAGAACCTTCAATAGATAAATAAAAGGACCAGAGTCAGTTCATCCAGTTTTGGAACAATGGATCCAGAGAAATCTAAAGGAAGAGGTAGAGGACAAACAAAGTATGGAGAGTAGTAAGAGGTGAAGGAAGAGGAGCAGTAGGAGTTGGAGGAGGAAGATGAGGAGGTGGAGGAAGAGTAGGAGGACGCAGAGCAAGAGTAGAGCGGAGGAGGAGGAGGTGAAGAAAGAGGTGGAGGAGGTAGAGGGTGGAGGGTGGAGGAGTAGGTGTAGAATGAGGTGGAGAACAAGAATCTCTGGCCTGTCCTAGAACAAAGACAGGATACTGAGGCAGAAAATTTGTTACTTAGCCAACAAGTATCATGAGATACCATCTCAAAGACCAAAACCATAAAAAACTGGCTAAGATCTGTGGCTTTGTTGGCCCTCCCCCTCTTATGCCTGCACTGACTCTTGTCTTGCATTAATAATGAAGTAATAAAGTGCCACTTTTTTCTCACAAATGTAAGACTTTAATTTCAGAATGTGTTTTTTCTTCACATTATTGCCCCATATCCCGCCTGCACAAAACCACGATGGCCCTAATATGCAGTCATAAAACACACATTAATTCACTTTTTCTTTTGCCAATGATCTGAAAATTCATAAAATATTTGCACTAAATTTGGATGGAAACACCACTGAAGAACACAGTTTGTTCTGGTTGTTGCTGCAACCTGACTGCTTGGTGTCTGATGGTGGTTAGCAAGTGTGTGTATGTGTGTGTTCTTATATTATCTTGACCCCGTGACCCTCTCTCCACCCTGGCCTCGACCCCATTAATAAAAATGTCTGCGCCCATGTCTTAGTTTAGCTTCATACTCGGTTCCCACACTTCCCTCCGTCTGTCTCTGGGGAAGGAAAACTAGACGTCGACTGTAAACACACACATAGTCTGTCCTTCTCTCTGTCACTGTGGATATGTGGGTATGTTTATGTATGCTGTGTGTACTACTACTGTTTTCCTCCTCTGTAAAACACAAATAAGACCAGAAGTCTGAAGCTCGGCTAGCAGTCCCTAAAGAGGCTTTGGTGTTCATTAGAACCAGAAGTGAAGTTAAAAAAGTTTTTGTCCAGGGAGTAAGTGCATGACACGTTCCAGTGATGTTGTGTTTTGTAATAATGACGCAGTAAGAGGTAATTTCCTCATAACTTTGATGTAGAGTTATAAAAAAGAGACTAAAAAAGGTACATGTATTGCATTGTTACTTATTATTACAGAAAATCTCCTCCTCCCCCGCAATTCTCCCTGTAAGACAGCTGAAAGTCAATGCAAAGGTTTTTTAAGAAGTCTTCGCCCTGACACCAAAAGCACGTGTTGTTCCCATTTATGTTTTAGATAGTTGTAAGTTAATTAAAAATTATTTTTTCTAGTTCATATTTATTTAAGTCCCTTGAGATAAATTATCTATTGGCCAGAATAGCAGCGTGGGGTAGATTATTAAGAGGAGAAAGAAAGGCACACAAGAGAACTGCATCTCTAGATATTTTTAGTGTCATCGGATGAATTGATTAAATACCCAAATATTGTTGCCACTTTTGTTCTTTGGGTTATCTACTGAACAACTCACAACTAAACTGCAGTACTCAAGCACTATCTGTTCCAGTGTATACTTTTTAAAAGGCATATAAAGATGCTCTGCTTTGAATACTAATGTGTGTCTGAGCTTTTTTTTTCCACAAAAAAGTTCAATAATCTTGTTACAAATTCTCAAAATGACATCCACTCGTTCTCCCTCGTGGACAAATATCCAGAATCTATGAATATGCCAACACGTCCTCATACCAAATGACAAAATAGCTTAATTGTCAAGTGTCCTTAAACGACATCTATGTCCGTTGGAAAGTTGGTTTGGGTTAAAATAAATACATCACGTGACATAAGTAAAGTTAGTCACGTGACGTGAGTCATCTACAAAATGTTATTAAAACATGTCATCTTTGACTTTCTTCTATACAGGACTCGAACATCGTTCTCCTGAGGGAAAGTCCTTAGCTAACTTGACACATCCGTCCACCCCACCACCCTCTTTGTTGCTCTTTATACTACATCACCTGACTTCTTCTGCCACTGGAGGTTGCGGCCTACCAGAAATTGCAAATAGGGGTCATAATAAGCTATATAATAATTGATTATTGATATAACACCTCTTTGGTGTTGTATATATGATGCTTTGGCAATCTTGTTGTTACACATTCATGCCAATAAAGCTAATTTGAAGTGAATTGAATTGAATTAATAAACAACTTACATGGCCGTTTTTGAGGTGACGATGGGCTGAATATGGAAATATTGCCTGTTTGAAAAGTTTAGCTGCTGCACACCAGATGTCTCCTAACTTCACTGAAAAGTTCATTTTCATATCTGCACAGCAGGTTTTAAGTTTCCACAAGACACTTGTGCAAGTTGCATACTGGATCCTGATTGGCTTGCAGAATTGTAATGTGACAAAGTCCTGCTCGTACAGCCATGTCTTAAATTGAAATTTTAGTTGAGCACAGAGAAACGTTCCTCCTTCAGCAGATGCGTATCTGCACATGCATCATTCTGCACAGTGAAGCTCAAACATCCAGTGGATCAACAAGAAGCCAAACACATGTTTATGGTGGGGCCGCACATGTGACTGATCACTGATCTATGTCATTAATAGATAACTTCAACTTGTATTTTTAACTGTAGGATTCAATTATTAAAGTCTGTTTCAGAAGACTCATGGTTCAAACGGTCCTAATTTCAAATAAAAAGCTATGAATAAGACTAAAGCGAATTTTGCCTGTGGGGAAAAAAAGACATTAAACCATTGATAGTCCCTTATTTATTAAATGTCCCTTAAATGCCCCTCCCTTCCTGTTTTTGTAAAACCCAATAGCTTTGAACAAACTGTGTGTGTGTGTATATTTGTGTGTATTTATGTCTTTCACAAGTGCTCCCAGCATCATTAATAACAATATTACTTCCTTGTATAGACTTTCGCCTGACCTTTGCAAACGTGTGTGTCCGTGTTTGTGTGTATGTGTGCCTATTATCCAGCACTCAGCATTGTTCTGCATCCTGTCTTGATAACGGGCGAACACACACCCAAAGATCCTCTGCTGGTTTACAATAATAAATGATAAACCGCTGACATCGTCTCAGACCTGAGGATGTTTTTAGTCTGATAATAAACAGTATTTATAACTTACACTATATATATTTTACAAGGTATTAATAGGTGAACACAAAAAGCCTTTTTTTCACTAATTCCTGAAACATTTACAAATAACATTTGTTTGGTTTATATTTGTTTGTTTTTCCCCTCATGCTAAGAAGTTTGGAAGGAAATAATCTTAACACAAGTTTGAGGAACTTTAGACATTATTTGCCAGAATACGGCCTTATTAAATCATCTGTCTGCCTGTTTGTCACTGACACATCAGATATCGGATGTCAGATATCGGAGGTGCACTTTGTTTATCAGCTACTCTGCCTGTTAAACCTGCGATGGTTTTCTTATTTCTGCATTTAAATGTTAACACCTAACTTATAGGCCTAACACGGCTGTTTTGAGCACTTTCTCAAAATGCTTTTTGAGAAATGTCACAAATGTTGGTTTGAGTGGAGAGTTAGTTGTTTCCAGTGGTGAAGGAAGTATTCAGATCCTTTACTTAAGTAAAAGTACTCTGTAATACCACATTGTGAAAATACTCCATTATAACAGTCCTGCAATTAAAACCTTACTTAAATAAAAGTACTCAGTAAAATATTCCCTGTCAGTGTTTCTCTGTTATATCTGATGTTTCTAGATTCATTTTCCTGCTGCATTAATGTCTAAGTTGCATTTTACTGCAGCAGATGTTTGTTGTTGAGCTCGTTTAAACACTTCTATATGCTGTTGGGTAATTTAATCTACAGCAAAGCATCATATTCTATAAGATCAAATATGTTTGTAATGTTGCTGTCTTGTGAGAAACACATATCTCTAAAAAATGAACTTTTCATGAGCTCAGAGAAACAGCCCTGTTTCCAGCTTTGTGACGATGCATTTTTCCGCTGATCCAGGAGGGGTTCAAATTGTTTATTTAGCTTAAGAAGGAGGATGACTTCATCATAAACAAACTTTATCCTTTAGTTTATCAGAACGATTCTAATTCAAAATCACCAACTTTGGGGATACATGGTTTTCACAAGACAAGAGGGCTTTCGTTACTTTTTGTAATCTGGAAAGTAACAAAAGCCGGCAGACGAATGTGGTGAAGTAAAATGTACAATATCTGTCTCTGAGATGGTGTCGAGTAGAAGTATAAAGTAGCATAAAATAGAAAAATACTCAAGTACAAGTACCTCAAATTTGTACAGTAGTTGAGTAAATGTATTTAGTTCTACTATGACAGGGATATGATTAATAAGGAAACTCAAAAACGGTGAAAGTTGAATCAAATTTAAATACTTGAAATTTGTGTTTAGTTGCCAAACTATTCAATGTGTTGTGTTTAAGAATCTACCTGGTGGACGAATATATACACTTTACCTGATTTAGGAGTAAGAGGCAGGGAATCACAGTAGTCCTGAGAAAATCTTGACAAAGTTGGTAAAGCGGCTGCTCTCCTCTCCCTCAGGAGTTTTTACTGAGCTGCCTTTGAGCAAGGCATTTCTTCCCCTTCCAGTGAACCTCAGCGGCCAGCAGCCGAAGATGAGAGGTGGTTGCACCGGTTCAAGTGTCTTCCAGTTGTTTTATGTGTATTAATGTCTTCCCCTAGTCGCAACTTTTGTGTGTTGCTGTCCAACTTAAGTTGAATGAAGAAGAACGGCTTCAAAAACACCGAAACAAACAGATGAACAAGTGTACAAAGAAATACAGTTGATTTGAAAGTGAGACAGGTGGTCCAGCAGCAGACAGATGACAGCAGTGTGTGTCCAGAGGTCTGAACTGAAATATGTGTGAGACTGTAGTTTGTACCAGCCTCTCTCTCCCTCTCTCCCTCCCTCCCTCCCTCTCTCTCTTTCTCCATCGCCTACATCTGCAGCAGAGGAAATGGGCCTGGTGCCTTGCTGCCTGCTATTCAACTCTTATGTATGTACGTGTGTGTGTGTTTGTGGTGTCTGGCATCTAAAGGAAGTCAGATATTGTATGAGGACACAATGGCTGCAGGTCCCAGTCCTGCATTCCTTCTCTCTCTGTCTCACTTCGTCTCTGTGTTCGGTCGCTTTGTCAGTGTGACTGAGAACCAACTTAAATTTAAAGTACCGGTAGGCTTGAACACTCTAAGTGCGAGAAAATAGTTAAATAGAAAGTTCCCATATACATTTTGTCCAATTTTTAAACAAAGTTCCAAAAAAGTCAGCAAGCCAATCATCAAATAACTATTGTTTCCATCAACTTGTGCTGAATACATATAATAATTCTAATAATATCATATAATTTAAAGAGCAGCAACTCTTTTGTAACTCTTAGTAATTTGTGATCTTCATTGCTACATTTTACTTTAAGGAATAGTTTGACATTTCTGGAAGTATGCTTTTTCTTACCAAGAGTTAAATGAGTATGGAGGACTGATCCTGACAGATTAAGAAATAAATACAGAAATAATTAAATGCTCCATAAATAAATAAGCATCTGATTAAATGCTCATAGGCAGTAATTAAATTATACAATGAGACATAAATGTATATATATATTTTAATATTTATTTATTCACCTTTATAATAATTACCTTTATTTATTTATTGTCCGTTATCTTCTTCAACTTTTTTTATTAATTACTTTTAAATGTATTTATTTATGTGTGTGTTTTATTATTTTTGTCTGTTTTATTCTTCCTTTGCATTTCTGCCCTATTTATTTCCCCAATGGTATTTATTTCTGCATGTCCTTTTTACTTTTCTCTATGCATTTCTGCCTCATTATGCAAATAAGGAGGGGCTGTGTGTCAAGTGATTAACTTCTCAGTCAAACATCAGAGGACTCTACGTGCATACTTTAACAAGCTTGCTCCTCACACTCTGTCTAAAACAATGCCTGTATACCAGCTCACTGCTTATGACCTAAAATGTTGCACTGCTCCTTTAATATGAAATGTGTCATTACTTTTATGAATTTATTTATTTTTTTAGTTTGCATTATTGATTGGATACACAAGACATTTATAAAAATGACAAAATAACACGTGTCACTCTGCTGATATAGAAACAGAAGACGTATTGAAGACAAAAACGCTCATGATAAATAAATAAGACAAATGTAGGACTCTCCTTTTCGATTCAGCAGTACATAGACTAGATACTGTATACCTACACTGCACTTATGTGTTGTGTGTCCATTCACGTCTTTTAACAGAAAATTCTAAATGGAAATATAAGGAGCATTGCTTCTGGCCTTCCTAACAAATACAATAGTCAGTTGATGATGTGGGAAGCCGGTAAGGGATCATGTCTTCCTGCTGTTTGTCAGGGTCCCTGCAGAGGCGTCATGGGAACAATTGTATTGTTATATACTTTTGGTATCCCACTTTTCTTTTTGCAATTTCACTGTAACTCAAAGTCAGTTCAATTCAACCTATAAATCTAAGCTAATTTATTTGTCTAACTGTAAATAAACAATACGTCAAATAAATTAATAATGCTACAAGTCATCTGAGTCACAGCAGACTGTGCAGTAAAGTGACAACCATCCGTGACCTCAGGATGACAGAGGGGTTAAATATAATAACCGAATTTAGCTCAAGGCTTCTTTTGTCAGCATGGAAGATGTCTTTTTTCTAGTGAACTTGTGATAGTGTCAAATGGAGACTGATTCCTCCAGGCGATTATTGTGTGCGTGTGTGTGTGTGTGTGTGTGTGTGTGTTGTAGTAAAGATCAGAGTTCCCCTTCAATTCATCTGAAACTGTGGTTACACCATGTGACACTTAAAACATGCTGGTGAACAACAATACTTAACCGGAGGCTCACAAGTTGGATGTTGAATAATCGACCTGACTGATTCAACACGGATTCTTAAAAATGAGGTCAACCGCTTATCCTGCATACAGGGTCACGGGGAACTGGAGCCAATCCCAGCTGACATCGGGTGAAAGGTGAGGTACATCCAGTACATCGCAGGGCCACACATAGACAAACAACCGTGCACGCACGCACACCTAAGGACAATTTAGAGCCACCAGTTAACCTAGGCCACATGTCTTTGGACGGTGGGAGGAAGCCGGAGCACCCGGAGAGAACCCAAAGAGACCTACACGTAAACCAGTTGTTCTTGGTAAAAGGAAGTTGAATATTTTAAGGAGAGAGTTTCACCAACATCTACAAATGGAAAATGGGCTAGTGGGTGCTGCGTAAACAAATAAAAACAATATAACCAAAAGAGATCCCTCCTAAACGAGGGACTAACTACTGGGCAACAAAACAAAAGAAGTAGAAAATAAGACTTCTCTGCCTAAATAAGAACAAAACCAACACACTATGTGAGTTAGATAAAGGCGATAAAACAGTGGAAAGCTGCACCTTCCTTGAACTTTTTTTCATTTTCATTTCATTTTGGCAAAAGCCGTCTTTCACGCAACTCCAGACCTGAATCCCACTCTATCCTTCCTCTACCTGCCTTCCTGGATGGACAGAGCCTCAGAATCAAAATTGGCAGCCAGCTCACCTGTGGAAAACCCTTTGCAACACATTCTCACTCTCTACTCGTCACATATGGACGCTTGGTCAAGACCCCTTGGCGTTGCGTTTTAACACACTAACGTCTAGAGCTCCGCAGTCCAGTTGGCGACAATACATATGTAATGTCTGGTTAAACTTTCAAAATAAAACTAGTAGTTAACGTTGTAAAAAGTCTGGTTTAGACAACAAAACTACATGGTTAGGTTTAGTGCTGAAACAATTCATTGATTAAATCATTTAATTTGAATACTAAAAAGCATAGATCGCAAATTCTTTGCATTGAAACTCCTGCCTCTTTCTCATCTGTTCCAACAGACAAGCCATTGAGTTGGAACAAGACTATCCTTAGTCTTGAATCCTTATCAGTATTCCTTCACGATAAATAATGTTTATGACCTTTTCATCAAAGCTGAACTTTTAAACAGTAATTCATGCTTTTTACAAAGCCTGCACGATGCTGTGGTACTGATAAACAAGTCTAGTTCAAAACAGCTTCAGGTAATTGCAGCTTGTACCTTCCATCACAACAAAACTATATACATATATATTGTATATTTCTATTTGTTCAATGACATCACATTTCCAAATAAACTACCATGGAGTTATAAGAGGTACTTTCATAGGATGTTACTTCAGTTTACTAACTTACAGTTTTTTCCAACTCCTTACACACATTTTCAAAACCATGTCACCTTTTTTCAAAACTCTACACACAATTCCCACAACTGCTCACACAAAATGCAAAATGTCTCAAATGTCCTACACTGCATTTAAAATGTCACAAGCACATTCCAAAATGAAGCATTTTCATCAGATGGCAAACACTTTTTTCAAGATAGTAAGTTCTTTGATATACCATTTACACACTGTTGTTCCAAATCTAAAGCACTTTTGTCTTTCATAGGCTTAAGTGTACATTTCCATACAATGTTGTAGAGTGAAAGTAATCTGCTGACAGGTGAAAGTACACTATACAACAACGCAATGTTGAAGCAGAAAATATTTATTTGGCAAAATATTCCAGTTGTATACAGTAGCATACAGGGAAAGCAAACCATAAACATATGTAAACCAAAAGTGTAAGTTTTACTTTTATTGCAACAAATGAATACTTATTTTACAATAATGTACTGCAGAAAGAATTTTTAATTTCTGAAGGTTCAAATTATGGACGCCAATGAAAAGCGATTCAAGTTGGGCTTGACTCTGAGTCCAGCTTCTCTCATGGTCAACCTGCTGTTGATCAGATGATCAATAAGTTTGGCTTATCTGTGATGGCTCTCCTTCCTTCTCTTCTTTGCCCTTGTCCTCCTCCTCTTCCTCCTCTTCCAACTCTTCCTCCTTGAACTTGTCCTCATTGTTGTGCCCTGCCTCTACCTCTACCTCCCCCCCCACTGTAAACTAAAGCAGTGATTGGTTAGTGATCAGTTAAGGCGTTAGTGTTTGCACATGCGAGGAGTGGCTGTGTGACCTGGTGAATAAGTGTTGTTTTGATTTGTTGTGTTTTGGAAAGGAAAGCAGGTCACTTCCTGTTAGATTTTAGTGACTTAAGTAGAGAATTATGTGTAGTGTTTTAAAAAAGGGTTTTACGCAACTGAAAACTGCGTGAAAGGCTGAGAAATAGCTAATGGTTTTGGAGATTTGAGATGACTTTTTGCTCTTTGAGTGAGAGGTTACAAAAATTGTGTGACATGTAAAGATTTTGTGTGTATCAAATGTTTTTACGTTTATGAAGTATATCATGGTGCTTTGCGCTGGCTGTACAATCCTGAAACATTAGTAATTTAGTCTTCAGTGAATTTAGAGTTTTTTGAGGTTTAAGTAATTTATCAAGCACAAATTACAACGTTATAACGTTCACTGGTTAGAACTTCAAGGACAAGAGGATTTGCTGCTTTTCTAGCAAAATTTATATCCTAAATACTTTTGTTGGGCATTTTAAGCATAAAATAATTCATGAAAAAACAACCAAAATATTGATTGATAATGAAAATTGTAAATTAGATTCAACCCTAGTGTTTGATCATCTCTTCTGAAAGAAACAGAGATTCAATGATGTAGAGACACGAGGAGAGCCTGAGCAGACCTTTCCTTCTTGTCATCATCTGTGTGTGTGTGTGTGCATTTCAGTGTGTCTTTGCATGTATCACACCTCTGTTATCATCTTGCATTAAGATCACAAGAAGAACGATAACATACCTTTCCTTAAAAGACACCCACACGCGAATTATGTGCACACACACTGGCTGACCTCTCTGTGCTATTTTTAGGAAGCGCTCCATTGGTGTTACAGCGCACACCAGGAGGGTGGGTTTATCTGAACCTCAGCACCTCCTCTGACACACAGCTGACAGTCACACCAGAGAGAGAGAGAGAGAGAGAGCGAGGGAGCAAATGGGAAAAGTTTGAAGCTGAACTTGACCAAATTAAAACACTGAGAACATTTGTGTTCCCAAAGAGATCACTTTAAGATGATTGTATTTGTAAAGTTATCATGGCTGGATTACAAACTAGCAAAGAGGGCCCCAGATCTATAGGATCCGGAAAGCCTAAGATTCACTGGGTGTTAACTTGTTTTGTTACAAATATCAGTAAAATAACAACTTAGTCAACCTGCATTATTACGTGATGCTGTGGCTCTTTCTTGCAGAGGAGCAATAAGCCCTTAAACTTTCTGTTTATGTTGTAGATTTGTGGTCTAAAAATAATTTTATGAAAAATACTACAGATGAATTTACAGACAGAAAACTTGGGGCCAGGCAGCATTATTCCAGCTAATACTTAAATTGCATGTATGCAACATGGTGACCCTGTCCTCTGCTGGTCACAGTGTAGCACTACAACAGAGCCAACGTGCTGTTGGAGGCAGATGTTATTGACCATCTGCTGAGATTTGCATCCACCTCTTTTCAAAGCATATATGAATGTTAACTTACTCTCACGGTGAGAAACAGGTATAGAAGATAAGGTGACTACTGAGGAAGTGAGCTAAAAGTACGTAATAAAAATACATAGGCTAATAGGCTACATACAATACTTGTTATAAAAACATAAAATACTTACAAAATACATAATAATTACACATTACTTAATAGAATACTATTAACTTAAATTACTAATAAATTTCAATTTTTAAATTAGTTTTATTATTATGTGAAGTGTGGAAAGCTGCTCTTCAACTGGATGACTGTGTTATGGGTCACTCAGGAATTTGAATTTTAAAAATAAACTTCTTTCTTTTATCCTTTTGTAATAAAAAGTTTAAAAAAAAAAAAATAAATTCATGTTGGCAGTTTGGATCATTCAGGTCCTAACAACACAATCTAAACATGAAGAGGTTTTTGCACAGTAATCATGTATTTTTTGTCACTAATAATTTCACCTCGTTGTCTCCCCTCGGCTGTTGCAAATGTTGTCTGAACATGTCAGCTGGTCGCGTGCCTTTAACTTATCATTCTTCAAGAAGACAGCTCGTGTGTTTGTGTTTGTGTCTGGATGCTGAGTTTTGTGTGTGTGTGTTTCAGAGGCTGCATGGAGGAGGGAGGTGGGGGAGGAGGGGTGACTCTGGACAGCTGGTCTTCTTTCTCTCCCAACATCCCTCCTCCTCCTCTTTCTTTTTGTAGCTCAGAGGTTGTTTCACTGCAGAGCAAAGCAGATGGCTTCACTGATCGTTGCATATAAAGTCATTTAAATGGATCCATTCTGACTATTTGGATATTAATTCACCACCTGACTGATTCTCTGAATAGTTTTATGATTACTTTTTCAGTAGAGTGACAACATCCAACTATACCGATTGACTGGTTCTTAGGCTGTTTTAATGCTGACTGGTTGAATTCAGATCAACATCTTCTGGACGAACGAATTTCGACTGACACGGTACGGCTGCTTTAATGCTATTATTATTATTATTATTATTATAGATGGTAGCAGTATTCATAGTAGTAGTAGGAGTAATAGCAGTACTACAGTAGCAGTAATAACAATTAATAGAAGTGAGCATGTAAAATGAGTAGTTTTACTGTTAAAATTGTAAGTATTTGTTTTTTATTGAGATAATTTAATGATTATTTATCTAATAAATGTTTCCTCATTCCTCCTCGCTTCATCTCTTCTCTTCTCTTCTCTCCTTCTCTTTCCTCGTCTCCTCCTCTTCTCTCCTCTCCTCTATCCTCCTCATCTCTCCTGTTATCATCTCCTCTCTCGCTTCTCCTCTTCTTTCCTCCGCATTTCTCCTCTCCAGATGTTGACCATCTCAGTGCTCCTGCTGCCGTTGCTCCTCTCCTCTCCTCCTGCCTCCTCCTCTCCTCTACCCAAGGTAAACTTTTGTTTCTTTGTTGTTTACAAAATATCTGATTCTGTCTTTGGACACTAAAGTTTTACAATTTACACAACAATGATTCCTGTAAAGCTGTGAGGTTGATATGTAGGTTCCTGTTATGCAGTGGTGGAAGAAGTACTCAGATTCTTTACTTCTGAAGGAAGAGTTAGAGGACACCAGGGAGGAAGAGGAGGAGGAAGATCAGTATGGAGAGCAGTAAGAGGTGAAGGAACAGTAGGAGTTGGAGGAGGAGATGGGATAGGGTATAAGGAGGCGGAGCAGGAGCAGGGCAGATGAGGAGAGAGGAGGAAGCACACAAAGGGATAAAAAAAATGTGCAAATGTATACATTTGTTGTTTATTTTTTTGTGTTTATCATGTGAAAAGCTTTTTGAGGAGGAGAATCACAAGCAACATTACTAATAACCAGTTTTTGAAGTATTGAATTTATCTCACCAGTGTGTAAGACTGTGTTGCAGTGTGTGTGTGTGTGTGTGTGTGTGTGTGTTTGAGGGCTTGTGTTTATGTCTGGGGGCAAAGTTTGTTTTTCAGCAAGATTGAATGGTTCATTTTGACCTGAAAATAGGATGTGTGGGGAATTGGGTGAGAAGTTGTGGATTTGTGTTCAGAGTTTTGAGAAAAAGAGGCCTAATTTCAAGAAATGTGTTTAAGCAATCGAGAAAAACTGTAATTCCACATTGTGATACACAGCTGCATTCAAAAAACCTTAATTTAAAGTATTATCAGCAAAAAATACTAAGAACTATCCAAAGTACAAGTACTCAGTCAATGTTTTATTATATCTGATGACTCCAAGGTTAAAATATCTTTCCAGTGATGACATATCCAATATTATTTTCGTTTTGTTTTCTTTCGGGTGTAAATCCTTCTCAAGTGGTGATAACTGATGTTGACCTCTGACTCCAGGAGGTATGTCTTTGGGTCAAGAGGGTCAAACAATGTAGAAAGGCATTGGCACATTGAGGTGAAATGTGAAATATGTTTTGCTCTGAAAGCTGTCAGACTGTTTGTTTCCAAACGTTACTGAAGAAACCCAAAAGTTACACACACACAGAGAGTGAGCTGGTCCTCAGGTATGTGTGTGATTAGAGTTGTCAGCAGCTCATCTCTAAACTCAGCCCCTCGAGCTGTAATTCTGATTTAAACACACTCTTCTGTAAATCGTTTCTCCTGCAGCTGTTTTATCACCTTTGAGTCAGAAATCCAAATCAAAAGGCGCTGATTCATTACATTTTCCTTTCCGTTAAAAACAAAACAAGATAGAATGTGTAGCAGTAAAATAAAAATCTAACTTGTCACTCTGAGATCAGACTACCTTGTCTACATGTCAAAAATAAAGATATTTACCATCTGTGTTTATATGAGGTTCTTTCTGAGCTGTGCTTTTTTTTGTTCATGCTAACCGTGTGGCTCTAGGGTTGGTCGTCGGTCCGCCACTTTGGTCCAAACTGAAATATCTAAAAAAACTACTGGATCGATTGGGACAATATTTGGTACGGACATTCATGGTTCCCAGACAGTTTAACTTTAATGATACCGATTTTCCTCTAGCGCCACTGTGAGGTTCACATTTGAAAATAGGCAGGGACATTGACCACAGGATGAATTTTAATCACTTTTGTGATCCTCAACACCATCAAGTCAACATTTGTTCAGCACTTTAGTTTATGAATACCTGCAAAATGAACAAAATCAGCTTCAACTTTATAATTGTGTTTTGTACTAACTGTGCAAATGTTAGCAAGCTAACTTGCTTAATTAAGATGGTCAACATGGTAAAGATTATACCAGCTTGACATTGGCATGTTAACATTTTCATTGTGATAATGTTAGCATAACGTTGGCATTTAGCTCTAAGCACCACTGAGTACAACATCACAGCTGTAGTCTTGTTGCTAAACTATATAAGTGGGATTATTCATGAAAATAATGTTCAAATAAATTAAACAATAGCTGTTATGACTTCCTATCTTGCACTTAAACAAAAACATTGACAGTGACAATACTGAAAATAAACCTAAATATAAACTAAACTTTTCTGAAATGGAAAATGTAGTAAATTACTACGAGAAAATCATTTCATTGCGGCAGCACATTGAAGTACAAAATATCAATAATCAATATCAATAAATCGTCAACATATGAGGCATGTTCATCTCATTTTAAGACAGTACGTGTTGGAAGTAAAGGATTAATAACAGGTTTAGATTTACACTGACTGACCAGAAAAGACAAAAACATAACAAAGTAGAAGGGGGAAAAAGCAAACAGAAAGAATAGATGGAGAGGAGGCAGCAATAATGACGATGAACTTGGGAAAAGAAAAGATGAATGAAAAGTGAGAGTTAAGGAGGAAGAGACGAAAGGAAAGAGAGAGACTGAGAGGAGACAAGATTCAAAACGAGGAGGACAAATTGTTGTACAAACCAAAACAGGGTCAGACATGAACTTGAAATACACCGTCACACCACTGCAGTGTGTGTTTGTGTGTGTTGCTTCCGTCAGCTGGTTGCTAACAGCAGGTTTGCGGTGAAGCAGATGTCAGCTGGAGGCGACAGATGTATCCAGTGTGTGTGTGTGTGTGTGTGTGTGTGTGTGTGTGAAGACATTCTTCAAAGAATGTGAATACGTTTGGAAAGTGACAACTTTTTGTCCAGTCCTCTCCTCTCCAATGGGCTGTTCAATAGTAGGATTTGTTTTAATGTTACTGCGGCGGTCAGGGTCAGTAGTTATGATGATTTAAGTTAGTGTGCGTGTGTGTTTTAGGTTTGCTGACCTGTAATTATAGAGTAATGTGTGGAATTTGTATGTAAACACCTGTTTATGAGAATCTACACTATGTTTCTAAGTGTGTTGAAGTGTGTAGTGTACACTCAGTATCCAGTTTATGAGGTACACCTAGCTAAAACTACAGTCTATGTCATCTAGGTCATAGTTATCCAAGATGGGTTAAAATCAAGGACAATTGGACATGGCTGATGATACCTCAAGATGTTTCACCTCTCATCCAGGAGGCTTCTTCGGTAATACATTAATACAACAGTCCTGCAACAAATTGACCCTTCATGAAGGTTATAACGTTCGGTATTTGTTGATGATGTATTTTGTGGCACTGTAGAATTGTATTGCATTACACTGATAGGTATCTATTATTTTGTCCAACCCATTTGTATCAGTGAGGGTAGGCTAAATAACAGAAACACCTCTCGGTATCACGCAATACATCTCAACATAATCAGCTCATCAAAAGCTCAGCATTGTAACCTTAATGATGGTAGGATTTATTCCAGGACTGCAGTATAGCTGTATAAGTTATAACTATACCTCATAAACTGGCACCTAAATGTGTATGTGCACTATGTGTGTCTGATCATCCTCAACAGAATTGTGTCATTATGAAATGATTTTGTAGAAGGATTTTCCCTATGAGTGTTTCCATCTGTCTTAATAGACTTTCTGAACAGTTTGTCTTTGTTCAGTAACATGAACAATCATGTAGCACTCGGGTGGCCTAGGGATTAAGATGCTCACATGAACGCTCCCTGGGCTGGGGGGTCCATGTTTTTCTCCATTCACTACCTGCGATTTTGCAGCTATCAAAGAAAAATGTCCCAAAAGAAAAAGTTTTCCTCATCAGACTAAAAATAAAGAATAGAGAGGTAAATTCTGTATACTTATTATTACACAGGTCCAGTTTGTGGCCAGTGTTCATGTTGGTGATGATAAATTTTCTTACTTCCAACTTGATTGCTGAGATATGGTGGGTCAGTTTTGTCAGATAAAAATGGAGGTTATAAGCATTGGTAGTCAGCAAATCCCTAGTTTTAACATATTACTCAATCTATCTATTCGGTGGTAAACCAGATAGCGACATTAAAGCCAAACTGTACTTGAAATTTTTAACTTGTGGTACTTGTTATAATGGTGTGTGAACACAGTTCTTCGCTTCAATGGATTATATGAACCATTCACTTTGTGTATGTTAACATTTAATTTCAAAAGCTTCAGTCACTTATTTAAAATCTGAATTGTCGGCAGAACAACAAGTTTAACTCTTTTTTTTTCTTTTGGACGCAATTTAAAGCAGCAGAGTTGGTATACAGAGTATTTTGAATCCGCCAACACTGGTGCAAAATCATTTTATGCAGCAAGGGGAAATTCTTACCAATAGTTAGTAAACACACAGAGAGAGACACTTGATGTGGAGCCAAATTCATAAAGGTGGTTTTACGACAAGATAGGTCAAATTAGTGTTAAGAATTCTTTTTGACACCTCTGTAGTTGTCAGGATGGCCGAGTGGTCTAAGGCGCCAGACTCAAGGATCAACTCCTTCCTGATCAAAGGGACTTCTGGTCTCCAAATGGAGGCGTGGGTTCAAATCCCACTTTTGAACTGTGATTGTCGGCAGAACAACAAGTTTAACTCTTTTTTTTCTTTTGGACGCAATTTAAAGCAGCAGAGTTGGTATACAGAGTATTTTGAATCCGCCAACACTGGTGCAAAATCATTTTATGCAGCAAGGGGAAATTCTTACCAATAGTTAGTAAACACACAGAGAGAGACACTTGATGTGGAGCCAAATTCATAAAGGTGGTTTTACGATAAAATGGGTCAAATTAGTGTTACGTATTCTTTTTGTCTCCTCCGTAGTTGTCAGGATGGTCTCTAAATGGAGGCGTGGGTTCAAATCCCACTCCTGACACACTTTAGAACTGTGATTGTCGGCAGAACAACAAGTTTAACTCTTTTTTTTCTTTTGGACGCAATTTAAAGCAGCAGAGTTGGTATACAGAGTATTTTGAATCCGCCAACACTGGTGCAAAATCATTTTATGCAGCAAGGGGAAATTCTTACCAATAGTTAGTAAACACACAGAGAGAGACACTTGATGTGGAGCCAAATTCATAAAGGTGGTT
>NW_025744303.1:0-12061 GCF_021292245.1 Micropterus dolomieu
CCGGTGACAAATCAATACATAATTAAATAAATAATAAAACAGACAAAGGAGTATTTTAATACTCTCTTGTTAAAGTAAAATCTGTCTGGCACAATATGGTATCCAGGTCATTATACTCTATACCAGGCTGCTGGGCAGGACAGGTTTAAAAAAAAACAAAAAAACAACAACAATATTGCCTTCTGTACATGTCCATTTATGTATGTGAATTAATGCAGGTGCCGATATGTCCGACCGCAACAAAGTGCATTTTCTAGTGCTGACAAAAAATATGTTATGTGCTGTGAAGCACCTTTATTGTGTGGAAGTGTGTTTGTATGCATGTGTATGTGATCTTCGCCAGCTTCTGTTGTCTTAGGAAGGAGTTGGGCAAAATAACATAAACATTAACTCTGCAGGTGCAGTTGTTTCAATTTTGGGGGGGGGGGGGGGGCCACAGTGTCAAAACCTCTGTTGTAGATGATGAGTCTGTGAGGTTATCATTATTTTCACGACTGTTTTCTTAATTTGCTGTATATTTTACCAGTGTACTTGTTGTGGAAATGAGTAGTCTCTTTAGGACACTATTAGCTGCCTCATGTTGGTTTGAGAACTCACATATTGAAGTGCTGATTGCCGAACCTCTTCAATAGCTGGCAAATCATGCTAATTGGCATTCAACCTAATACAACTGGCACTGGAGCAGTGATTGTAATTTTTATTGTTCGAGGTAAAGTCCTTTTTTCTATTGTGTGTTTTGGATAATTGTGTACCACGTGAAATATTGACATCGGCTATTAGGTTAGTCGTCCTTGTGTGCTTCCCTCACATTCTCTTTCTCTCTTTTCTCTTGCTTTTATTCAGGGAGGCCTCATCGCCCTCCTCCTGCTAATTCTCCTCTTCACCCTCGTCTTGTATACCCGCCACCGATGGTGCAAGCGGCGCCGTATCCCCCAGAAGAGTGCCAGCACCGAGGCCACACATGAGATCCACTATATCCCTTCTGTTCTGCTGGGACCCCAGGGCCGTGACAGCTACCGGGGCTCTCGAAGCACACACCAGCATGGGAGCTCTGTCATCGGTATGCCCATCCGCGAGACCCCCATTCTCGATGATTACGACTGTGATGAGGAGGACCCAGGTGGACACTCACTTAACTCCACGCCCAACCAGCTCCACACCAAGCTGAGTGATGGGAAGATCCAGGAGGACTTTGGAGTTAACCTTGGACACTCTGACATGATGTGCAAGAACAACGAAATAAAGCATAATTTTGAAAAACGAGGTAGGTTGGTTCTCTGAATACATTTCCCTTGAAAAACAATTTAGTGTGATGGAAATATTATCACTTTATGCATACAATGGAGATTAATTATGTGCTCGCTGTAAGCTTAACAGCATGATGCTGGTTTTGTCTCCATCACTCAACTATGAGCAGCAGCATACACTTGTATAGAAAATCTGTTGTGCTCAGTGGTAGTTGTCCTGCTTTTTGCAAGCATCATTTGTACATCCGTGGAGGCTCTCAGTGCCAGCTCCCCAGATGGACCAGCCTGGACAGTTCACTTTGGCTCTGGCCAGCCCACCCATGTTCTCAGTAGCACAGCATGTCCTGTTTACATTTTGTCAAAATTAAGCAGCTCACGTCATTACTTCACACTTGTAAAGATAAGCATCCTGTATTGCATGAGTCATATTAAGCATGAACTGTATTTCCTTCTGAGAGAACACCAGCAGTGAAACCTCACTTTTTCATACCCCCTTCTCGGTTAACATAGCCGTCGACTCTGTGCGTCATGAAGTAATGTAATGCATTGTCGTGTAGTTTTGTAAAGGTCAAGTGACGGGGGCTATTGGTCCGGTGGATTAGATGTGTCAGTAGGAGCCCTGTTGACCCTTGCTAAATATAGTCAGGGGTTTACACTTCAAGTGAGGGCAAAAATTCTGTCTTGCCAGTAGTGACAAAACTGGAAGTGACGCTTCACAAAATGTCTGCTGTAGGGATTTTCAAACAGGCCGTCCAAACGTTATAATCTTAGGCTGTGTAGCATTTGTTGACATAATATCCTCTTGAACCCAGGGTACTCCTCTCCAAAGTCAGACTTTAATAATTGAAGGGAGCTTACTAAGTCTGAGGGTGCCTTGGTTATTCGTGTCATACTGAATTATGCATGGGTAAAGTTTGTGGAAATGCCCCTCTTGCTCCCATAGTATTCATCACTCTACATAAACGTATTTACACAAGCTGTTTGCATCTGACTTTGTACATTACTTACTAAAAACAAGCTAGAAAAAAAGGAAAAACAACGAATAACAATTTTTTCAAGTTAATATTTGTTAATTTTGTTGTACACCGCTGATCCAAGTCTTTACTTACAGCTCAAGAACATAGTTTAATCTTATTAACATTTCTTTGAATGGAGGATATAAAATGGATATATGGGTAAAAATGTGTTCCATTTCAGTTTCAAACATAAACAAAAAAGTTAACATGGACTTGTATGTATATGTAGTTCCTGACCCTGACCACAGCTCATAATGATCCTAAAATCAAACTTGCAGTCCAACCATGAGACAAACTCATTGCTGAATATATCACTTTCACCCTTAAGGATCACCTTCATTTGTCTCCCACTATGTTGATGAATTCCTTTTTCACTCAAACATGTAAACAGGTTGACTGCAGGGACAAGTGATATTATAATCACTACAATTCATGCAACGACCTGCCTTATTTACACTGACCTTACAGTTGAGTAATCTTTTCAGATTCTGAAAATGTAAGTGTTTTAGTTAGCCAAAAACAGATCTCTTTCTGTCTCCTCTCCCATTATAATAAGGACAGACTTGGTCCAGTGATGTTTTGCCTGCTGACCTGCTATTTCATCCTTTATTAAACACGAACGCTCCCATTGCATCCCAAGCCCTCAGCCCAGTGTGGAAGCACTTAGTTTCAAATCCAGCAGCTGCTATTTAAAAAGGAAACAAGATTATGCAACAAGGTGAAGGGATAGAGGTTAATTTCTGCTCTGTTCCCAAGTGGAAATGTGGACGAATGTGGGGAAGAAACAGGGAAAAGAGAAGTAAGGCAGAGGGCAGAAAGGTCAAGGCTCTTACAAGCCTGTCTCTTGGGCACCAAATGATGAGATACGGGAGAACAAAAAAAAGCCAAGCAAACTGGTTATAAGCAGCAAAACACAACACAAACGCAGACTTCAACCACATAATTACAAGCAATGAATGGACCACTAAATGTACTTTTACTGACGTTGAGACACATACAAATGAAGCAATGCGTTAGTTTATGCAGGACATGGAGTCAAAAACCCTTTAATCAGCTAACAGCTGCTGATTGAATCTTTGTCTTTTGTCTCACACACCAGTCACATCCCATTCTCATAAGTGATGGTCTATTGAAATACGACTCCCTCTTCACTAATCCCTTCTACACCAATGTTGCCACACTCACCACTGCTGCTACCAAGCTTTGCCTCCACCGCCAATATTCACGTAAATGTCATGCCTGTTTACGTTATAAACTGCAAACACTTATTTGGCTCCAATTGTGATTATTCCATTAAAAGAAATGTTAAAGTATCACAAAGACATACCTTTGCTATTACCACGGACATAAAGTGATGTTTATTTGCACGTTATGTCTGTTTGATCCAGATAAAAGCAGCTGTAGTCGTAAAGAGACTGGGCGATACAGTCTGTTTACGATGATGATCACTCTTTGGCATGACACCTCTATGCTCTACTGTCCAGTCTTTCTGGCCACGTAATATCTGATTTCAGGTTCTGTTAACACCTTATACAGTCTATGATTTACACCCACTTAAAAACGGGGACATTTCCGGGGACAGCTCCAGACCGGGACAGACCACCAAAACCGGGAACTGTTCCCGGAAAACGGGGGCATTTGGACACCCTAATCTATAACAAGTGTTTCTGACTGAAAGATGAATCTAGAGGGACTTCATGTGTAACATAGAACAGATTAAAGTTGTGATCTGGTAATTTATCTCTAATGTGCAAGTGGTAGAAAAGGTGAATCTCTTATATGCTGCACACCATGTTTCAAGCCTGATAAAAACAAAAAACTAAAGCAACAATATACTTTTAATCCATACTGAGTATATTGAGCCTACCTTGATTCATGTGTCAAGCGTATTAAGCCACAAAAAAAAAAATCAAAGTTAAGTTAAATTCAAGCTCTAACACACCAAACAATTTATGAAGCAGTATTTAAAAAAAAAAAAAACCTGATACCTGTGTACAGGCTGATAGCACCTAAGCTAACATCGAAGCTAACAGTGCTAGCCACAGCCGCAATGTGCACATTCAGTGGGCAGAATGTGTGCGAAGCAAAGAGTGAAGCAACATACAGTAGTGGTGTTGTGTGATCTATGTACATATACGGTTATAATGGTTTACTGGCAAGGAATCCTGATCCTGAATCAAAATGCTTTCTTGACCACAAAAGCTCCAATTTGAGCTCCAGCTATATTTCTTAAAATTTTACCTCCAGGATAGCTGTTAAAATATTATGTGATGTGGGCAATTTACAGTAAAGTCAAATACAGGGTATTACACCAGGTCTCTTACTCTATACACAAGTGGCTCATTTCTGTTCATTTTTTCCCAAATACAGTTAACAAATCTTTCTGTCAGTCTCATAAACAATCTGGCATTTATCAAAAGATAGCACATAACCATTTAATTTGATGCTTCTGCCTTTCCCATCTGTACTCTGCATAAAGCGGCGACATTTGAATACATGGGGCGATTAACTCTTGTCCCACCTGTTCTTTGCTGCTCAGCATCCCAAAAGTCTCCAAATACCAGTCATCCTTTATCTCACTGTCCTAGCTGAAAGATAACCCCATTCAACTGAACTCAATAGTATTATCTCCAGGGATTATGGCTATGCCTCGCAGGGTTGTGCATGGCATTGGCTTTTGTTACACAGACAACCAAACAAATGAGGCCTGTCAATTTTTGTTATTCAGCAAGGATCCCTTGGCGTTGGAAATGTATTGGGCAGCAAGGACAGTGTAGATCAGGTGCAGAAAAACCTTAGCGGCATACTGGAATCTGTGAGGAGCGCTCAGGGACCAGTTATCACCATCAGACTGCTATCATCACACATACCTCTACAGTAGCAATCTGCACCTTCTGCTGTGAACCTACATGTGTAGCCTTTCTTGTTAGAAGGGCAAATCATACATATCATGTGTTTGCAGGAATACAGTTCCAACGCAGCTCATGTGGTTAAGTCTCAAGAGCTCTTTGTAGAGGTCTTGGGGTCTTTTATACAGTTCTCCTATACATTCTTGTGATCATTTATGGACCAGTGAAACTAGTACTAGTTCAAACAAGCAATTATTCAAATATTACAAAATAAATCAGTAATCTTGCCCCAAATTAAAGGTGTACAGATATGCTATTATCTGTATCTGTTCAACCAACACATTATCTGTATCTGTATTTGGCTAGAAGACCTGACGTGGGGTGTGGTTTATATGGGAACATTTTTGTATGTCGCTGTCAATTAGGGCTGAAACGATTCATCGATAAAATCGATTAATAAAATGCATCGACACAAATTCTTCTGCATCAATGTTTCGTTTAATGTTTCGCAGGGACACAAGCTGCAGTCCTCAGCTTACTTTGGCTCAAAATGTACACGTGCGTTTGTCACATGAGTTAACTGGGTGTCAGGCAGCCAGCGCTCTCTGTATCACCGACAATCCCTGCTACCTGCGTGTGCTAATCCTTTCACCCATATTCTTTGTCTTTATAATTGCCATCTTTATAATAACAAACAACAGCTGTTTCGTGTTCAGGATCGCTCATTTCCTGTTTCACATTTCACGTGTGTTTTCTTGTTAAAACGTGGTTTGGAGACCAGCTGTCATTGATCAGTCACGTAGTGTGCCACAGTGACTTCAAGACTGCCGTCACATGGCAAGGAAAGTTGTGTGAACGGCATGGCCATCGGCCGATGCTGAAAGTAGTGTAGTCCGCACGAGCCTTTAGTATAACTTGTATAGCACTCAGGTGATGTTTGTGTTTGTAAAGCAGCTGTCTGGTTGTTGGTCTGATGGTTGCTATATGACTCACTATGAATTTCCGAAAGGACCAATAAATATCTATCACCTATAAACATGCACAGCTGATCTCGTTACGGTTGGGGGGGCGCCGCCGCTGCCAAGCAAAAGTACTTTTTAAACGACACATCAATGAATCGTTGAAATAATCTTTGAATACTAAAATCATCGTTAGGTGCAGCCCTACTGTCAATGCAGTGGTTGTACTCACCTGTCTGAAAATCATTTGGTGAGTTATAGACAGGTGCATCTCACAAATTTAGAATATTGTGAAAACATTTTTTTCAAGTGGTTTTTCCAGTTTTTATATATTCTAGGTTCATTAAAAATAAAGTGAAATATTTCAGGCCTTTTTTTATGTTGAGGATTACATCTCAAAGTTGGAAATCAAAAGTCCATATCCTACCTTTTGAAAAGTTGAACAGTTCTGAAAAAGGTTAATTTATGCGCTCAGTGCTTGGTCGGGGCTCAATGGCATGAATTACTTCATCAGTGTAGCGTGTCATGAAGACAATCAGCCCATGGCACTGCAGCAGTGTTATGGAAGCCCAGGTTGCGTTGATAGTGGCCTTCAGCTCGACTGTATTGTTGGGTCTGGCGCTTCTTGTTTTCCTCTTGACAATAGCCCACAGATTCTCTATAGGTTTCAGGTCAAGCGAGGCTTCTTAACCAAGCACATTAATACAGCGAACCAGTTACTAGTCGCTTTGGCACTGTGGGCAGGAATCAAAGTGCTCTAAAATCTCCTGGTAGGCCGCTGCATGGACACATTGGACCAACACCAGCATATGACATGGCACCCCAAATCATCACTGTGGAAACTTCACGCTGGACTTCAAGCAACTGAAGATTCAAGAACTCAAGATTCTGTGCCTCTCCACTCGTCTTCTAGACTCTTACTTTCATCTGAAAAGAGGATTTTGGACCACTGAGGAACAGTTGAGTTATTTTTCTCCTTAACCAAGTTAATACGCTTCTGGTTCAGGGGTGGCTTGAAATTAGGAATGTGACACTTGTAGCTCTCTTCCTGGACTTCCTCTCTGTCTGTGACTGGTGGCTGTTGATGCTCTGACTCCAGCCTCAGTCCACTCCATGTGAAGCTCCCCCGAGTTCTTGAATCGACAGTCCTCTCAAGGCTGAGGTCATCCTTGTTGCTTGTGCACCTTTTCCTACAACACTTTAACCTTCCAGTCAACTTTCCATGAATATGCTCTGATACAGCACTCTGTGAACAGCCAGCCCTTTCAGTAATGACCTTCTGTGGCTTACCCTCCTTGTGGAGGGTGTTAATGAGTCTCTGTTGGACAACTCTCAAGTCAGAAGTCTTCCCCATGATTGGTTGTGTATACTGAACTGGGCTGAGAGATTAAAGACTCTTCTTAGGTCGACATTTCTGTATTATAAATTCTTTATTCTAATATTCTATATTTTTAGAGTTATGGATTTTTGACTTCCATGAGCTTTAAGCCATAATCATCAAGATAAAGAGATAAAGAAATATTTCACTTTATAAGTAATGAATCTAAAACATATGAAAGTTTCAATTTTTGAATTAAATAACGGAAAAAATGAACTTTTTCACGATATTCTAATTTTCTGAAATGCACCTGTATATTATAACCAGTCATCTAGCCTGCCTGTCCCACTATAGCCTCTGTGTCCCAATTTAACCAGTCCACCTCTCTGTCCCACCGTGCTCCTCAAAGTTTTCAAACATGTGCTGAAAGACTCTCCACACAGTGATAGAAATTGTTAGACAGAAAGACAGAAATGCCAGTCACACGTCAATAAAGGTAGAAGTTCCTCATTAATGTAGCATATGTAGAAATCAACGCTGGAGGATCCACCCTGAGCATTTTAGCATTTAGCCAGACCCAGCGTGCAGCCTTTGGTCAACAACTTTGATGCAATTGATTTTTGTCACTTAGCATGCTCAGCAGGTGGTGCATTAAATCATTGATTAATTATGGTAGATGCAATCTTTTTTAACTATGCCAAGGTACAACAATGCTAAAAAAATACCCACAAAGATATTATCCTTAATTTAAGTGCATTATTATGCATTGTTGTACCTACTGTTCAGACTGGGTGAGCCTGTGCCTGTGTGCAACCTCGGCGAGAGAGCTCTGCCCTCCTGCAGCCGCAGACACACTGGCAGGTTCAGACAGAGAGACAGGTGGACAGACAAACCAGCAGCTTCCTCTCTGCTGCAGCTGCTGATATAACACATTTTGTTCCATCCTCACAAAGCTTATCACATTCCTGAGCTCACTTTTTCCCCCGAATAATAACGAAGAACTTCGGGTAGACAAAATATCCATCCATCCATCCAGTTTCCATCACAACATCTATGCTTTCCTGACTTTTTGGATTCAGGAAGATTCCTACCCTGAATAATTAAAACTTTTCCAATTTCATTTATAAGTTTAGAGAATTTCTTAACAGCTGTTATTGCATATTAATCAAGACGTTGCTTCTCATTGTTTCAAACTTTTCCTGGTAGCAGATGCTGGCGACTGCTTAATCCTCATTCCCGTTGGTCTGAAGCGGAGGGCTTCACAAGGCTGACTAATAAAAACACTTTCAGTAATGACACTTTTAACAACAACCACCCCTGCTATTGCTAAAAATGAATCATGTTGGCACCATGTATACTGCCCTTGATCAGTTTCATTCTTACATGATAAAAATATTTTTCAACCCAGTTACAATGGAATCCCCTTTTGTTATTTTGTTATATTCTTAGCTTCATTATGTGTAAATCTTTTTAAATCCATTTTCTTAGAGGTAGTACTTTTGTTTTGAAGGTTCAGTTTAGGTTTTAAAAATACCAACACTACTACAGTAAATAGTGAGGTTCTTAGTTTTTAAAAATGTAAATATCGCAAATTTAACATAAGCGGCGAGTGTATCTCAGTTGCAGCCTGAAAATGTTTTTCGTCATTGCTGGAGAGTTAAGGACACACAAAGTTACTTAAGTCACGTCTTGCCTCCAGTTTTTGTCCATTTTAATATACAAATATTAATTATGTGCATAAATAGAGAATGAAATGAACTGCAGGTTAAACCTTTTGCCAGCTTGGGTGTAAAACTGTGGACCCAGAAGAATAATATCATGCCTCTCACAGCAACTGTTGGCCCATTGTTGGTGTTGCATTTGTGACATCCCAGGTGACTTCCTGTTTGGGCCGTCGTTTCTGAGGCCAGGCCTCACTGATTATCATCTGCTGCTCCCTAGCTATATAAGCTGGTGGAGTCACTCTGGCTCTCTCTCCCTGGGCATATGGTTTGTGGTTTGGCTTAGGTACTCTTTGTGTTTAGTTGCTTTATTCATTACACTTCACTGTACACACATGCACGCAACACACTGATGTTACTGATTTACATACTTTATATCTTTATATATCTTTATTATAAATCTTTAGTTACAAGTAACGTGGTGTCCTCTTCTCTTTGTCCTCCCTTTGAGCCGGGTTGTGACACATTACTTGTCCTCTGCCCTGTAAAAGTCATTATCGGTAAGAAAAGGAGTGAACACAGAATATGCAAAGTTCATGTAGCTACCACTTTTAATAAACCAAAGTGGGCTGGTAATTCTTAATTTTCTTTTGTCCTGAAGATATAAAACATTTTGAAAATGACGTGCTTTGTATCCTTGCAGACCTTGATAAATGTATCCCTGCCTTTATCTTATCAAATTAAGATTACTGTAATACTCACCAGATATCATGTCCTGTCAGCCACAACCACAGCAAATAGCTAAATTCTCCATTGTGAGCAATAACGAAGCATTGATCCATTTGCACAAATCAAATACTTTATTTGACTTGTGGATGGGAATTTCTGTGAAAACTGATATTTTGCATCTTCTGAAAATATAAGAAATGTAATTTTTTTGTCATTAAAAGTAAAGCAAAAGTTGTATTGCAGCAGCAGGGACCAGAGCAAATGGCAGAAGGTGTACCATTATATATACAACTAATGCTGTAATTGCATTGTTCTGGATGGAACCCCTAGCTCAGTGTGTCAGTTTGGAGGACAAAAGGCAACAAGACTATCTTGTGGTTCATTACTGTCCCCTCTTACTGTCTTGGCTTCTTTTTTTTCACCGGTTGTTGGCTGCAGCATGTGACTACTTTATAGATTAGGTATTAATAGTTAATTTTAATTTAATAGGGCCATAGGACCCTATTGGAACTGAAGGAATTCTTTGTTTCTTACTTTTTCCTTAGGATGGCCTAAAGGTGCTCGAAAACTCACCCAACTTTGCACAAAATTCAAACGTGGCCAAAATGTACGTGATATATACTTTTTGTGCATGGGCGTGGCACAATTGCTCAATAGCACCCCCTAAAAAGCAGCTCTCGGGCCATGTTTCACCAAATTGTATGACATTTTTGTGGCAGATGTATAATGTCCAAAGCTTCAAAAAAGCCTCCAGTAGTGAACAGGAACATCGGCCATTTTGAATTTTACTTTCATTCTTGGAAATTTACCGTACTGTAACGAAATCCTCCCACAGAATTAATCCAGTTGAACCCATGAAATATTCATGATGTGTTCCAAACTTGACGTACTGGAACATAATGTATAATTATTGGGTGCTCTCTAGGGACACAGGAAGTGACGTTTAAGCCATTCGTGCAGCATTCCAAATGTGTGACAATTTAAAGCGGCATCGGCAGAGCTGCGGCATTGGCAGAGCTTTTAGAGACAAAACAAGTCTGTGGATTTAGAATCTGTTTATTAAAGTGTCTGACGAAGATGAACATTACAGTTGCTTTGTCTAGAGAATATTATTTTCTCACACAACCAAATATAGTACAAGTCTATACAGCTGGACAACAACTTCAGACTTGATTGTGCTAAAACTTTACAACAATTTCTCTGCCAGTACAGCGCTGAGGGTGTCTTAGCTAGGGCCATTGAACTGGTCCTCACAGTAATAACATACGATCCATCCAATTCAGATGTAGAATGACTCTCATCAGCCCAACACACACCCTAAGGTGGTTAGCAGCATAATACATTGAGCTGCCTGGGTTCATCTGTGACTACTGACAATAACGCTTTTTCTCTCCTGCTTAGCGTTCCTCGCTTGTTTATAACAAGTGATAGAGACAGCAGAATTCAAGGTCATATTATCCCTTGATTGAATGCAATAACTGAAAGAACAGAATCCACTTGAAGCTCTATGCCGTAACTTAGCACAATATCTGCACTATGTATTGAAGGTCACTGCAGTCTGCTGCGCTTTTGCTCAAGTTATAAACATGCAAGTATGTGCTGCCAGGTGCTTGTGTAGATCACAATGGATTGAACACTTGTACATGGTTACATTTTTCATTTAATGTGTTAAGCTTATCATTACATTCAAGAACAACCCTATAAATTAAACTTTTCAGTTTTGCTATGTAAAAGTTAGTTGGGCAGAGTAAGTGTGTGTATGTATGTATGTATGTATGTATGTATGTATGTGTGTATATATATATATATATACAGTGGGTACGGAAAGTATTCAGACCCCTTTAAATTTTGCACTCTTTGTTTCATTGCAGCCATTTTCCAAAAATCAAAAAAGTTCATTTTATTTCTCAGTAATGTACACTCAGCACCCCATCTTGACAGAAAAAAACAGAAATGTAGAAATTTTTGCAAATTTATTAAAAAAGAAAAACTGAAATATCACATGGTCATAAGTATTCAGACCCTTTGCCGTGACACTCATATTTAACTCAGGTGCTGTCTATTTCTTCTGATCATCCTTGAGATGGTTCTACACCTTCATTTGAGTCCAGCTGTGTTTGATTATACTGATTGGACTTGATTAGGAAAGCCACACACCTGTCTATATAAGACCTTACAGCTCACAGTGCATGTCAGAGCAAATGAGAATCATGAGGTCAAAGGAACTGCCTGAAGAGCTCAGAGACAGAATTGTGGCAAGGCACAGATCTGGCCAAGGTTAC
>NW_025744304.1:0-14963 GCF_021292245.1 Micropterus dolomieu
CCCTGATCAGTAGTTACATTTTTGAGGAGGCACACATCAGCTATGGCTTAGCTGCGGAGCCTATGCACATAATTACGCCATAACTCTTTAGTACAACCAAGAAATCAACCTTTACAGTTATCACATCAGCACTGTTACAAACACAGTGACACTGTTTCACTGTTGCTTGTGACGCGCCATGATGCAAGGTACACATCACATGTATATCACTACAGATCTTCCAGGGAAAAAAAACCCATTTTCTACCACTAATGTACTTAACTTATTTAGCAGGCTTACTTATTGGCCATAAAAATGCATGAAGCCGTTAGGTGCAGTCTGGTATATTCAGGGGTTCATACCATGCAGCACCTCTGACAAGTGCTACAGTGAAAATGAGCTGCTGTTTTTACAGCAGAGTCTGTTCACACTTCACAGATTGGATGTTATTCCTGAAAGAAGTGCTTCGTTATTATGCAGTAGGCATGTATGCATGTTGGTGCTTTATGTTTCTGGAACATTTGTACTTCTGCTTGAGTATATTGTGTCAGTACTCTGTTATCAGTGGCTTGTGTATTTGCTTATTGTGTTGTGGAATAAAACAGCATCTTATGTGGGGAAAAAAAAAAAAATCAGTGCTTTCTATTTGTCCAGAGCTGGAGAAGCTCTGTTAATAATCTCAAACAAATAATTTCTGGCACATTTTCTGTGCCACTCTCACGTCTATTTATCTCACTTCCTTTCTAAATGTCTCGCTGTACGCAAGCATATTTCTTTCTGTATGTATAAATTCATAGAAATACAGTATGTAAATACACTCTTTATATAGTGGCGGATGATACAATACCTTGTTTTGATAATTATTTTTTCATTCTACTTTTTTTCTTCATTGGGGACAGTCTGGCTGATGTAATGAGGCTTTTTTAAATCTCTGAGTTGCTATTGAAGTGTATTTAGAAATTCCAATTTTCTCTTGTGCTTTCTTAGCCCTGGGTTTTTGCAATTCCCTGCTTGAAGAGCTTAAGATGGTAAAATCACTTTAATCTTTTGAATCACTTCTTAAAGCTCGTTTTTACAGTGTGGCTTTGAAAATGTGAGTTTACTCATGCCTATTTTCCTGCGTTATTAGTATGTGTACCCTCTTTCATGTCTAGAATTTGTGTTGCTTTAATTACAGTAAAGTCACCCATGTGAATTTTCCATAAATTACTCCTATCCACCTGTCATCAGCGAGTTTCCCGCCTTGGCAAAAATCTGACCCTTCTTACACTACTCATCCCCTCATGTAGCAACCCCAGTCCCTTGTCAGTCCCCAGTGTACATATACTAACTCCTGTCCTACTCCAGGTAGCCTGATTGTCAGTTCTAGGCTTTTGCCATACATGTTCAGCCATTCCTGCCTGTATTTGTACTTGGGAATCGTCTTTTCTGTTACCAGATACCTGGACTATTACAGTTTGAGTTACCACCAAGTATGACTATGGTTTGAAAAATAAATTGTATTCATGGTCAAAAGAAAGACAGAGTCACTGTCGGTAAAGGCTCGGTAAAGGCTTGTGCAGGGGGTCACACACTACACGAGCTGACAGCGGCTGTGTCACCTGACGCTGGTCTCCAAAGCATGTGAAATATGAAACGGGAAATGGCTCGAACCTACAGACGAAACAGCTGTTGTTTTTTATTATAAAGATAGAAATTATAAAGACAAAGAATATGGGTGAAAGAATAGATTAGCACACGCAGGTAGCAGGGATTGTCTGAGCTACAGAGAGAGCTGGAGGTGAGTAAAAAGTGTTCTGCGGTGAAAAAGTAGCTGCCTGCTCTCATTGGCTGGATGTTGATGTCGAGTTGGCCGACTTCTCCAGATATTTGGCATGCTGGGTATCTGGCAGACGTCAGCGATGTGGCAGTGATGTGTCGGGGAGCCGTTTTGATGCGTCGTTGAGTAGTTCACACATAATGACTGGCGACCGCTGATCAACCCCTGATTTACTCCAGATCACAGCCGGACGGTGGCCGAGCTCGCCGAGCGGCAAATCGGGCTGAAAATTGTGTAGTGTGAACTAGGCTTAAGGCAACAACAGTCAGACACACTCAGTACATATAACCATGGATCCTGATGCTCATCCTGAGAGGTTTAAGAACATCCTACTACAAGGGGGTGTCATTAAATAACCATCTCAACAAAAGAAAAAAAAACACTTTGTCCTCACTAGTGAATTGGAGATAAATGATATAGCTAGGGCTGCAACTAACAATTAGTGTTCCACCATCATAAATCATCTTCTTTAAGCTAACAGTGGACAGTTGGAGACAAGAAATTAGAAATTATTGAGATTTCATGGTCAGCGTATCAAATACCTATTCCACCTATACACCCCATTAATCGTTAATCTTTGTTTTGATCAATTAATCACTTAGCCTATAGGGAAAAAGTGGAAGAGTCCAAAGTTATGATATAAAATAGTTTGTCTCTGACTAGGAGTAAGTTCTTCCATAAAGATATTCCATTTACATGTTTAAAAATTCTCAGGTGTTAAGTAATTTTCTGTTTATCAACTTATCAAGTATTATTCCTGCCAAAATCATCATGTTTTAAGGCAGTTTGGATACCATTGTTTGTCAAATAGTAGAGTTGATTCTAGGGCAAAGTGGGAGAGTTTAAAGCGGTTGTCTCCTGCTAATCGTTTGCTTCCCTGTGTGCCTTACAGCTCTCTTCCCGGTTTTATTATTAAGATGCCAAAGGTACCACTAAATGAACATTTAACATTTATTTCTGATTTTAAAAATCGCTAATTCCTCCCTTAAGTCTGCTTAAGCTCATCTTACTGCAGTGTGTGGTTTCTGAAGGTGGTAAATAAAACTGCTTGCCAAGCTCAGTGCAGATACTTAGGAACCACGGCACAGTGGAAATGTGTTTTCATACAATTTGCTCTTGAAGACAGTGAAGTCAGACTCATTCACATGTCATCACATCACTGTTTACTAATCAAATTCCAAAGGAGGTGATGTTTTTGATGTTTCAATATGGAAAGTATTTCACCTCAAACTTGCATTATATAAACTCTGTAAAACTGTTTGTAGAGCTTGTAGGAATGAAAAAGGCAGACATCCAAAGTACAATATAATGTTATATTTAAGGCAGAGCAACAACAGGCTCATGGCCACTGTCAAATCTGCCACATAACAGCAGTTAACATGCTCTCTCTTACTGGTGCAAACATTGAAATTCTACTCCAGATTTATAAGTGTCCTGACATTTGGAACCAAGCTATGTTGCGTGAAATACAAATCAATTTAAGAAAAAACATCAGCGGTGCAAACCAAAATAAAAAAAAAATATAACATCCGCCAGTTTCTATGGATTTACATTGTTATTTTCTGAAGGTCTTCCTTAGAAGCTGTGTGCCAATAGGATAGAAACTGAACAACTAAACTACCCCTGCAGCTCACAGTCCCCATTGTCATTAGCCAAAGAGTAAGCATCTATCACGCAGGTGAAGAGAAACACTATTAGGCCCTCTCTTCTCGCTTGCTGTCATCACTGCCCATATCACTTCACACATCCATGTTGGTTTTATATTGTCTAGCCCTCAATTCCCCAAGTCCCCCAGAAAAAGATAGGGGATCACAAAAAAGGTCTGATTAACTGAAAAAAATTAACTGAAAAATGGACACTAAACAGGATTTGGACCAATTGTTGATAACGCTGCTTCAATTTAAGGAACTGGTGTCCTTCTACCAAGCCTCCATAGAGAGCATGTTGACATACTGAATGTGTGTGTGGTACACCAGCTGCACAGTGGCTCACAGGAAAGAGCTCCAGAGGGTCATCAACACCGCACAGAAGATTGTTGGCTGCACAGTTCCCGCTGTCCAAAAAAATCCAGAAAATTCTAAAGGACACCTCTCATCCAGGCCACCCCTTGTTCGAACGGTTACCGTCAGGCAGACAGTACAGATCCATCAGGGCAAAAACAAATAGACTCAAAAACAGCTTTTACCCATCTGCAATAACTGTAATCAACGCTGCTAAAGTGAATTGAACTGATTGAGGGATTGGTGTGTGACTGTGTATGTGTATATGAATGCCTGTTCATGCTGCTTTTTAGATACTATTTATTTACTATCTTTAAGTTATATTTTAGGAATGATGTACTGGCTGGTCAGCACTTTGACATTTTTGTTGTACATGTGACAATGACAAAGTTTTCTATTCTATTCTAAAACAGTTGTATAATATCTCCTGTGGCTCTGGAAAAGCTTTGTATTGTCAATGAAAATAATGGCGATGTCATCAGGGGTGATCAATCTTTTATAACAGAAAACTTGTGTTACAAAGTGGATGTGTGAAGTTTGAAAGATATGGATGTTTACCAAACAGATAGAGTCAGACAAAAAATGCTATGGAATGGGGATGATCCAGCATGTTTGAAGTTTAACTTATCTTGGCTTTTAGTTGCTAGTATATCTTCAAGACTCTGCTGCTTCAATTTTGACCATTATATTTTTCTGCCTTTTGATTGGCTATATAGGATGGCAATTTGAACTCTAATACTGTTATGCTATATATTTCTTAAGTTAATGCTACGAATCAAGCAAACGCTCAAACACTCATCAAAGCAAACCTCATTAAGGTTTGCAAAACCGTCAAAGGTTTGTCAAAACAACATGCATCAAACAAGGCAAAAGGAAGCCAGCTGCAGTCACACTATCTACTAAGTGATTTGGTTTGTTGAAACAGCGGCAACACAAAGCTGTCTCCGAGCTACACTTTCCCACTGCAAAGTACTTCACGACAAATTGGGGAAACAGCTTGTGATTTACTAATTGCCACTTGATCAGCGGGAATTTTTGAATCATTGCCTTAATCTGCCTTTGCACGTGTACCATGTTTAAGTGAGTCTGCCAGATCCCATGTACCCCCACCTCTCTGTCAGTGTGATACACAGGATGTAATGTGATTTAGATGTGACCCTGAACAGTATGTAATGACATTAGTGGATGGCAGAGGATACAGCACAGGTGGGTTCGACAGGTATTCTTGGAGTAGTGTGATGTGTGTTCAGATTATGCCTGGATGTTGGAGGCGTAACAGTTGATTTGCTCCTTATTTGTGATGCGGTACACCTTCAAAAGACTTTGTGAAGTCGGCCTTTGGCCATGTGGTTTTTGAATTTGAATGTGCCCTCTTGTAATTGAATTTCTCACAATTCCTTTATCTCATGAAAGACTGTCGTCATTAATACAGGTCAGCAGCAGTACAACTTGTCTCTGTTAGATAAGCCTTTCAAACCATCTGCCTTTGTCCAAACATTTGACCCCTTTGATGGTTGAAAGGTCAGGTGCAATTGCTACTTAACCAATTTTAATTGACCATGGTATGTAACTATGTCATGAAATAATGTTGTTAGAAAAAACTATGAGCAGCGATATTAGTTTCAGACCGTAGAGGTTTTGGATTTTTTCTGAGGAAAAATGAATAGATCTAGTTTTATGAAGAACATTAAGCATTTTATGTATTGATCATGTTGACTAAAAAGCATTAGAGTGGGCCTTACAGTTACAGAAATGGAAAAAGACTATACCTAAATTGTTTTTATTATAAAATTCCCTTCCAAAATATGTTTTTGCCCTCTTATACCTCAGTTTTAGTGAGGCCAGTGGAAGTCTTAGGACATTTTTGGGAAGTGAGGACAATTGGCCAGTCCTCACTACTTTTAGAGTCGAGTTAAGAGTTACAGTAGGTTAAAATTAAATTACGTTAAGGTAAGGGTTGGTTTTAGGCACGTAGTTGTCACAGTTAAGGTTAAGGTTAGGTCTAGGAAAGACATTATACCAATGAAGGTCCTCTCAAGTATAGTATAGAAATACGTGTGTGTGTGTGTGTGTGTGTGTGTGTGTGTGTGTATGCATGTATATAGCTGATCTAATCTAACCTTTTAACTTGTGTCATCTTGTGTGTAAATGGCATGTTGTATGTAAATCTATCTCTGCTCTGGAGTCTTGCACAAATTTACCCTTTGGGGGACAATAATACAAAGTTAGGCAACAGTCTTAAATCTGCAGTTGGTGACAATTGAAAACACAATGCAAAACCTTCCGCGTCTCTCTATGCTGCTCATATCACTCCGCTAAGCCCCTTCCACCAAACCCACAATTTCATAAGGCAGCAGAAGGAGCTGGTCGCCCTCTAAAACCTCATCCCTCATAGGGCTCACTGTCCAAGGTGAGAGCCTTGCCAGAACCCCGGCCCCTCTTCCTCAAAACCTACTAACCCTTTAAAATGGGACTATGGAAAGAGAGAGTTATTGAGGTAGATCTCATCAAATATTTATTGGGTTTTTCTAATCATTTTTTAATTTATCATTTGTCTCAATTTTTCCAAATAAGAATTAATTATTATACTTATGTAGACCTTGAAAAAGCTGCTTTGGCAATATAATTCAGTCTTGCAAATGAAGCAATTTTAAGTTAGGGATGGATTTACTGTGTCCTGTAGCTACAGCATGTGTACTGTACTGTGTGTGTGTGTGTGTGTGTGTGCATCCATGAGGGCTCATTTACACAGAGACCTTCCAACAGTTGACTGGCTCATGGAAAAACCCAGCTGAACTGCCATGTCATCAATTAAGTCTACGCTGAGTCTTTGTCCCTGAACACACAGACGGTAATAACATACATTAAGAGCAGCCTGTCTGGGATGAGAGTATTAGCTTCCCTGCCCGGCTCATTGGCATTAGCATTAGCATAGTTGGGAGGGCTCGGTTCCACCGAGCAGACCCTGCAACAAGAAGATAAGGATTGTACAGACAGCACCCAGCAAAGGTCTACTCATTCCTCTCTCCACACATGGTAATATTTCTGCCTTCTCCCCTCCCGCTGACTCTGAAATATCCAGCCGGCCCGGGGAGAGGAAGCATTAAAAATATCTCTACCATTACAAGCAATATAAAACATGCACATGGGGACACTTGCACAAATACAGTTTTTCAGTGTGTGTCTGCGTACACACGCTCTCTCCCAAACACCAATACTCTGAATAATGACTGCCTGATTGTATGAAAAGAGGCTGCAGAAATCTGTCTTAATATGGCTTATTCCTGTGACTTTGATGCTCTGTAAGGGGCATATATTTTACAGTTCTGGCATCATATCTTCGTTGGGTTACCTTCTATTATAAGAAACCCACACTGTATTGTTAATTGTTTGTTTAATCACAGGTCTGTTTTCTAATTGCCTTGTTTATATGCAAGTATTTTGCATTAAATACATTATGTTCTCCCGCAACCCTGTATGCAGGATAAGCGGTTGACGATGGATGGATGGACATTATGTACTTTGTGATGAAAATCTGAATGCAGAAAATACAAAATTAGTACATGCTCTTTAAGAAAACAGAACAAAATAATTTAATTATTAATTGGTGGAAATATTTTCGCAACAGTCATTGTGAACTTAAATTTAAGTACAGGTGATTCACTGTCATCTGCACCTCCATGTGGGACCAATAGCAACAGACATTTTCACAGCTAAAAATTTTGACTTAGTCTTGGAGAGTTTAACTAATATCAAAAATAATGGCTCCATTCCAATTATGTGTTGCAGTAAACAATGCCAAAGGGACAGCAAATACAGCACCAAGGTCGGGGAAAAAGAACACCTAAATGGACCGGGGCCATAATGACTGTTACTCAGCACCTGTGATGATTGCAAGTCAAAATGTCAAAATGCTGTAATAAAAGGTTTATTTGACAATTAACCTCATCAGGATGGATGCAACTATGCATATAATAGAGATGTAGAGAATAGAGAATAATAGAGATTATGAAGCAAGTTCAACATATCCAGGATATATTTTTGCTATCTGGCTTCACAAACCCTAGCAACTGCGAGCACTCCGAGCTGTCACATGATGCTGTTATCAACTTGGTTTCCCAATCCAGCCATGACCGTGTTCACACAAAGGGGTGGTGTTTTCAGACAATCACCACTTGCAAACATGGACAAGACTATTGGAAGCAGAGCGAAATGTTTTACAAACAAAGAGCAAACTATAATATTAGACAAACAAAAAAGTTAAAAACATACTCAAGCTAAAAGTAACACAGTTGCAGCTGCCAAATGCAGGAGAGACAGCTGGCAAAAAATAGTCTTAACAGTCACTGCCCTATAATTAGGGCACGAGTGTATGTGAATATAATTAAATTTGTGTGTTAACCTTTAACTTAATGTGTTGCTTAAATGTATTCTTATAGCGTGTATGACAATTTTAGACTTATGCTTTCAGCTGCAGCGGTTGTGTGTTGGCTTTTCGACATTAAAAGCCACAGGTACTGAATAAGTGGTTGCAACACTCACTTTCAAGAATTTCTCGTCAATTTATTTAAGACCCTCAGAAATGTACTGAACATTGTTCTAAATTAACTTCACATTAGCTGCGCCCACATAGCAGAAGTTGGTGTACAATATGACCAGTAGCCAAACAAACAAGCTAAATTGTAATATACTAATTAATATTAAAGAGGTGGTATTATGCTCATTTTCAGGGTCAAAATCCTGTTTAGGGGTTGTACTAGAACAAGTTTACATGGCTTAATAAAAAAAAATTTCTGTCATACTGCACATTGCTGCAGCTCCTCTTTTCACCCTATGTTGAAGGCTTCGTTTTAGCTGTGGAGTGATACATCTTGTCTCTAAATGATCTTGGTTGAGAAGGAGTTGCACATGCGCAGTTCAATCAGAAGCAGAGAAGAGCGAGTGAGTGAGAAGCCGGTAAACAGCTTTGATTCAGCTATAGGCTACATGTTACCGACCAGCTTGGCAACATAGACTGGAGCGAGAGTTTCAGAGTGGTGAGTTATTAATCTGTAACAAAAGTATTTTTCATCCATAAAGTTTTAACTGAGCTCTGTCTCTACATCACAGTAACAACTTTATGTCCATTGACTGCCTGGAGGGTAGCTGGTGTTTGGAAGGGAGAGGAGGTGTGTGCTGCAGCTCAGTGTTTTTCCACCGGTGTCAGACTACCTTAGTCTAACATAAAAATCTTTTTCAAAGTATTATAAACCGCTGTGCTGTGCAGTTTTGTGGTGTCTAATAAACCTTCCGACTCATCTGTAACTCAAAGTGGTCTTCCTGGATCTCATTTCATGGTCTCACAGATACCTGAAGCAACATGCTCACACCAATGCAGCCCTTGAGTTTTTGGTCTGAAAGCTGGACTGTATAAAATCTACGGAAAAGACGTATTACAACATTTTCTGGTTAAATTATGAAACAATGTTTTTTACCTGCTGTGTGATTTACACAACCAGAAATAGCCAAATTGGCATGACAGGCGTCCATCTGAGTGCAGCCATGAGATTTCTATATTTACTAAAAACACCTAAATTACACCTTTTATCCATCTGCCTGACACCTATGATCATCTGGCTCATTTATTTGACAATTTGACTGACATGAAGAATGGTTCCCTGCCCAACATATTTGACTCAAAGAATAGCACCGTTGAAAGAGTTTCTGTTTCTCTCTTGGCAGTGCCTGTGAGGAGTTACACTCATCTTCTTCCTGCAACTCCCTCTGAGCCTGAACGTCACTTTAATTCTAGAAACCCAACAAATTAGAACATCTCATCTCATTACCTTATTTCACTTAAATTGTGCAGCTTTCTTCTTAATAATGAGAGGATTTTATTTAATGTTTAATAGTTTGAAGTGGTCATATTATGCTCATTTTCAGAATAGGTTTACATGGTTTAATGTTCAAAAAACACGAGATTGGTCATGTCGTGTGTTTCACCTTGTGTGCTGAATGCTCCTTTTTATTTACGGAATGAGGCATCTCATGTATATTCAATCTTTGTTTGGAGTTGCACATGCGCAGTACCTAGTGAAGTCCTCTAGCCAATCAGAGGCAGAATAGGGCGGGTCCTGACAAGTTGTGTGATTAAAACAAAGTCTTCAGCGTAACGTTCTGCCTGCTTACATACCTAGACTGCAGCAAGAGTTTCAGAGTGGTAAGTTATCCATTTGTAACAAATGTATCTTTCATGCGTAACGTTTTATCTGTGCACTGTCTCTACATCACAGTAACAACTTCATCTCCACTGACTGCCTGGAGGGTATCTAATGTTCAGTAGGGAGGGTGAGGGGATGCAACGGGCGGACGTCTTGTTACGCGTGTTTCTCCTCCAGTGTTTTTGAGGGCGTGCCACACTAGCCGCTAGGCGAGCATTATGAAGCATGTCACATAGATAGTTTATGTAAGTAAACACTGGACTACAGTCGAGCTGTTTTCAGGCAGTTCATAGCAGTGTTTTCTGTGGGAGATGGGAACTCCCTTTGGGGTGGACTTTGGACGTTTTTACTTTGCAAACACATTACATGCACAAAAAACGATATAACACAATAAAGGAAAGGGAAAAGCTAAAAAGCATAATGACCCTTTAGCTTTATCTTTATTATCACCTAGAATATTGGAGCGACCACAGACATATCTGAAACCTCTCTTCAGTCAAAATAAACCACTCTTTCCCACTCTGTTTTAATGTGCCATTTTTGATGTGTAGTTTATTTGGCTTTGATCCAGTGTTTGTGTTTAGTCAGACTACAGACAGATCCTGCTGTGGTCAGATAGGGGTGTTAAGGGGTTGTCTATGCCCTGAAGTGTGCTTAATCTGTGTCTGTTACATTGTAATTTGTGCTCCTGTCAAATGTGATCTCTCTTAACGTAAATCTCCCAGATGAGTCCCATCGTGGCCTTCTGCTACCACATCGAATACCACTACATGCTGTGTTAAAACAAGTTGGCGCAAATTAAATACTTTGTAGTCAAGGTACAACAATGGCAGGCATCCTGCCAGTATTGAGTTGAGACCCTGTGAGAACACAGTTCTCACATGTGCCACCACTAAAACCGTAATGGATTTCTAACAGTAAACAACCATTGTTCATTTTTGCTACAGTTTGCATGAAAAAGGCAAACAGCAAAAAAGCCAACTTAAGGTTAAATGATGATTACACAGTATTTGGCAACAAGACCTTTAAACTCTACAGGGAGTTGGACAAGGGAGTTAAGAGTGAAGTAAAATAATTCTTACCTATTTATCTACAGTAGAACACTGATAACCTTGATAATAAAATAATATAACACGCTCTGATGGCCCACTGTACTAATTCTCCATTTGTTAGCTGTATCTGGTCAGTTTGTTTTAATTACTGTCTCTCATGTTCACACCTGTGACAACATTCATTGATTAAAATCATATGTAAAACAATCTTTATGGAAATTACTTGACAGTGACAGATGGCAAAAATATCAAATTCTTAAAAGGAATAATGAAATAGCACCTAAACAAAAGATGGTGTTTGTCATTGCCCTCCATAATGTACGGAATCTCTGAGTGGGAGGTGAGGAAAAAAAATCTTTCTCTCTCTCTCCTTTTCCAGAATGTGTCTGCTTGCTACAGAACTAATTTCCAGTAGTTATGTGTTAGTTGGTAGTATGATACAGAACTTTCCTTGCATAAAAATTACTTTTCTTCTTTCAACTCTTGACAGGAGAATAATTATTTTATTGCCTTTACTACCCTTTTTAGGCTTATGTCTTGCTGTAAGTAAGCTTTGAAAACCTCACTCACTTAAACGTGTTGCAATACTTCCTGAAACATTAAGAGGTAAGGGCAGTGGTGACCAGTCTGTCTGACCCTTATTCCATTTGGACTGCCCCATAATCTCCCAGCACCCACATCCACGGTGAACTTCAAACAATTTCACTGTGTGGTGTATTATACTGTAGCAGATGCCTCACTTGAGTAAGAGAATTGTCAGACCAAAAACATCTTGCATGTTGCTTCAGGTAACTGTGAAATACAATAAAGTAAAACACTAAACAGTGTATTACAATGCAAGGAGAAAATACTGTATTGCATTGTGCTTATAGGACAACATATACAATTGTTGTTTTTAAGCATATGAACAAACAACCAATGTTGCTATTTTTCTTGTAAAATTAAATGGTGACCAATTAGCCAATATGTGGAACATGACTAAAGGGAAGTGTAGATGCTGAGGCAAGACCAGTTGTTCTGTTCAGTGCCGTTTGGCAGTGGTTTCCGTGAATACATGGCAGCACCTTAGAATTACAGTAGCAATGGAAAGAGTCTGTCCTGCATGATGTAAAGCAGTAGTGTACCGTCGTTAATGTGCCCCAGTAGGACAGCTGGATAAAAAGCAAAAACTGTTGAGGGCTTATGAGGAAAAATGAGAAGAATGCGTCCCAAATGGCTGATTAAACTTCAAACAGAGGCACAAGGATGAGCCTGAGTGCTGACAGCCAGAGGAAGAGAACAGTGGCTATCCAGTAAACATCAAAGGCATGAAAATCTCCTGATGTGTGTAAGAGTGTGGCTACATGTGTGGGCATGTGCGGTGTGAAGTGTGGGCACTGGTTTGTATGAACATGCAGACCGGCGCAGTGTATCATTTGTTAATTAGCAGAACACAGACCTCAAATTGACCTTACCTGACTGTGGCACTACATATACTCATGTTCATAAAAGAAAATACACATAGATTTGTTGTGATACATACTGTGATTTGCTTTCTTCTAAAGCTCACAGCATTTCTCTCCATTTCTGGTGTCCAAAGATAAGTAGTGAACCTTCATGGTCCGGTGGATAAAAAGCAGGAAGCGTTCGGAGTGGTTCCTGTCCTCTCTCTGACCCTTTGGTTACATGGAAATGATGGGTTTTGCCTAATGTCCTGTGACAATAGATCACTCTTATGCAGCCCAGTATATATATGTGTGTGTGTTTATTCAAGGTTAATACTCCATTAATCTATCTTTTAATAAGAATCAAATCATTCTGGCTCTGCTGGGCTTTTTAAGCCGCGTTTCGACCAAAAGTACCGGGGAACTTTAAGTCCTTGGATCTCTTTTCAATGAACTAAAAGGTTCCTTCAGCCCACTGTTGTGTGCCTTTCCACCGTGGTCTAAAGACTTACGAAGATTAGGCAAATTAACCAGTTTACGTAGGCTGTAGGCCTATATGAAGTACAACGCGATGCTTAGGCATCATTATTTGTAACCACTATCCATGAGAAAAATTTATAAATGAACATCAGATTTCATTGGAATATAATGACAAACTATAGGCTATGCTTGACCATTAAAACAGTTTTGTTTGTGTGGGAGTATAATGAAGAGACATGCGATAAAGTTTGTTACACATTTAAGAACAAAAGTTTCTAGATTTTACAGAACTGGTTCAGCGGCCCAGAATCATCCCACATGACGCTACTCAGCCGATCACATCTGTGCATTGCGACTCGACTCAGTGAGTGAGATACACACAGCCTGTGTGACATGGGAGATGAGATGAGAGGCAGTTAGAGAAATAAGCGAGTCAAGTAATTTCACATCATATGCACAAAAGGAGAAAAGTAGAAGGTGAAAAGAAAGCTTTTAATCAAGAATGGACAGACTTTCATTCCTCCTATGGGCAAAACATAGTGATTATTAAAAGCGGCAATGTGAAGCACCACTACGACATTACAAGACAAACTACAGATTATCTTGTGAGCAAACATGCCCACTTCCAAACTGAGGGCAGAGAAAATAAAGTAAATAAAATTTTTAAGTGTTTATTTCGACTACATGTAAAACTGAAACATCCAACAAGAAATAGCAATTAAAACAAATGAAATGATTAAATAACAAAATAATAAATTAATTAATAATAATTACAGCCAATGAACTTTGATATTTATATAGGGGATGTTTTTATCATATGTATCCTCCTACAACATGCGAATTTAAATGAGGACACTCCACCCCATGATAGAGCACACCAGTGTCCTATTCTCTATTTAATGTATATTTATCTGTCTGTCCTTTTAATATCATGATGAAGATTGCCGTCTCAAAATATTGGTAAATTATTAAGTGTGCAGCTATCTTTTTCACACCACGATTGGAAACAAAGCAAATATTTCATCTGCACATATTGGATGACTGGACGGTTTGTGTCGTCCGTGTTTATTTGCAGCAAACAGCCAATCTACCAACTACTGTATAGATATGTTAGCTAGCTAGCAATGGATGCACCATGTATGTGGGAGTATGTCTGTGGGTATTTGTGTCTCTCCGTTTTCCTCTCACAACACTTTTACAAAGTAGATTCCCCAGGAATAAAAGAATAAAGACATTTTTTTGCTTATGTTGAAATGTTTTCACCTCGTGCAGACACAATCTTCGCATCATTCCTAGAGGAACTGATCAGTATTTTAGATTTGCAGCAGCAACAGCACTGTGGCAGCTCTTGGCTATCTCTTCTCTGCTGGTGAAAATATGTATGATTCAGGGAACTCTGATATCCGTAAAATCAGCCCCTGTATTGTTTCCCTCGCTGTTGTTTTTGTGGTTGCCATGGTCACACAGTGAGCCGCTGAAGCAAGTGGAAAAAGTTGAACAGTTGAACAATCAAACTCCAAATGCAGCGGCAAAAAGCTGTGTGTGTTTCCTCTCCTTGCCACTGGCAGCCTGAAAGCACCTTGAGAGCTCTTGTTTTGATGTCTGGCTAAATAGCTAATAATCTTCTAACTACAGAGAGACAATTCTTTCTTCACATTTTTGGTAATTGGTCTAAGAATAATTACTAATGCTGTAATATGGAGACTTAATGATTGCATCCAGTAGCAAGTTAAAAAAAAAACATAAGCCTGATGCAGACATATGGCAATATGATTGAATGTTGAGGTAATTATTTAATTTCAAACTATTGTTGGAGTGCAATGCCAAATACATATATACAAAACAAAATAGATAAATTGTAACACATGCTAAAAACATTGTTTAAAGACCTTTTAACAGTTGATAAGTGGTTGGTTTAAACATTCCACTGATGCACCCATATGTGGTGGTAACACCTAATTATCATCCCCAGCCAATGGGGGGGGGGGGGGGGGAAAAAAAAAAAAAAA
>NW_025744304.1:14983-25645 GCF_021292245.1 Micropterus dolomieu
CAGGGGGGGGGGGGGGGGGGGATAATAAAACAAGCAAGCAATTGCCAGCACTGGGAGATGGAAGTGCTAACAATGGAGACCATTGATATTCAAATTTATAATAAAAGTGACCTACGCAACCCACGAAAGGGGCTTGAAAAGACCTGCACTTGTGGCAGGGAAGATAGGAAAACCTTTTCACACTGCTATAACTCTACCATCATTGAATGGCTATTTTTCATCGTTTGTGGGCTTTACTTTGACTAGACATTTATCACTGTACTGTAGTGTGTAAAATGTTGTTCTGATGGGCTAGTAATAAGAACCTGCTTAGTATATAGGATCAGGAGCTAAAGGCCTGTTCACATCTAGAACAATACTATACATTATAACTAGACACTAAGCAACAATGCATTACCAGAAGGCCACAAAAAGGCTTCCCTTCCCTATGGGTTACTTGGACTGTGCTTTTAGAGGTTATTTACATTCTGTACAGATCAGGATATTAACACTAGCAGCATCACACAACACAATGTGGATATATATTGCAATTGCATGCTGCTTTGGATAAAAGCGTCAAATGAATGTAATGTAGTAGTGGGGAGCCAGGAAAAAGGAGTCTCAACTGCATCGGCTGGTGCCATTTTAAAATGGGCAATCAGTCTCCAGTCCAATCAGCAGCCACCGCATACCGGGAAAGCATAGAACAAGGCTTGGCATAGGAATAGCCTAGCGAGTAAACCAAAATCAAGAATCAAAATAATCTAGTTTATATATCATTTTTGTGGGACTGGAGAAAACGTGGATGACATTGTATGGGATGTCTATTGTGCCTGATATAGCAAATATTTAAAATACAGTACAAGCAGAAATGTGCAACATGCAAATCTCTAATAGCAAAAAAATTTTTCAGCAGCAGATAGAACATCTGCTAATATCCATGTGTGCAAAATGGCAGAGGTCAGCTTCTGCCGTTGTTTAAATTATGCATGTCCTGATTCAACCACTGGCTCAGACAAAGCAATGTGATTATTTCCAGACAGAATAATCTTCTGAAGTATAATAATCAGGAAAAATAAATAAGCCCCATTCGCTTCACACTACTGCAACAAACAGCCTTCTGGTTGGTAAAACCGGGTTATTTAGTCTCATCACTGGCGCAATGAACATGATGCATCGCAGAGACATCTGTCTTGGCATGCTCTTCAAAACCTGTGAGGTCAGAACTGTCCGTCGTCGTGACAACCCACCCTCTGATGCACTTATATTAGCTGCCCCCTCCTTTCTCCGCCTTCCTCTGCATCTCTGTGTCGCTCACCTATTCACCAGCCTGCCTGGGTGAAGAGCCGCATCGGCTGCTGAGTGAAATGATAATGAAGACAGTCTAAGAGTCCCCTCTCTACCCTATACGCTCTCACTCTTACACTCATTCTCTTTCTCTCTCCCCTACTACCCCCATTCTCCCCACCTTTTCTCAGTAAATCTGTCCAAACACTCCGGCTGTAACCTTCGAACGCTCAAGAACACTGACTCAATCTGTATACATGAATCCCTTATTGTTTTGAAGAAATCAAATCATTCTGCTGGCTGCTGACAGGAAAATTGCCACCTTGAATGGCACACACACACACACACAGTGCATTTTCATTTGCAAAACCCTCCTCCACAATGCTTTCACTCCGTTGATTCTTCATCCATTCAGATAGTAATTTTTAATGAAGGCTTATCAAAGAAGAGATAGTATACTGTAATGTAGCCCACTCACCTGCCTTTGTCTCACATTAATATGTTTGAATTTGCCAAGGTCAAATGACTCAGCCAACTGACAAACGGACAAACACGCCAGCATACTGAAAAGCAACCATGATGACTCATAATCCCAAATAGTTATTCCAATTTGTTTTCCAAATGGAAAATGATCTCAATTCAGCTAACATTTCATGGATACTATAATGCTTTTACAAGGACATAATGCATCAACCTGTTCTCACTCCCTGAGTTGTTACATATGGACGCATGGTCAATAGCCATCGTCGTCAGTTTGTAATGCACTGGGGATCCCTTTATATAGTTGTAGTTCAATGCATTGGGGGAAGCCCAACATATAGGTAGGTATATGATATTTAACAGAGTAAGGAGGTGGTTGGGGCGGATGGAGGGCCAGAACCCGACTTTGAACCAGTAGACCGGGGTTGTTGTCCTGTGTGAAACAAAAAGTCAACATTAAATATTTTTATTTAAGTTACGCAAATTACGTAAAAAACTGCGACGTTTCATGACTTTAATAACACCCCGTTTCAAAATGGCAATGTTTTAAATTGCTGGTTATTTTTTATTTTTTTTTTAATTCTAACAGGAAGTTGCATGTTTGTTGTTGCTAAGCTTTGCTAGTCAGGAGTGAGAATGTGTTGAGTGCATTTAGAATAAGTTACGTAGCATTAGAGTAGGAAATACACCAAAACACAGATTTAGAGAGTTTAGTATACAAAGAAAACACTTTTTGAATGGGGATAAATATAAACCACATTTGGTGGAAGATGAGCTGGAAATGTGGAAAATATTCTGGGTAAACCACAGCACCATCGATCAAGCGCTTTACACACTGTAAATATGCTGGCAGTTTTACATGTTGGTCTCATATTGAATAAATGGCTGACAACGTCTTTCTGGCAATCTAGCTAGGACTAGTGACATTTAGGTAGTTTTTTGATACATCGTGAGAACATACTGTATGTCATGAAGTAGCAAGGGAGGTGTTATTTCTAAGGTCCAGGATTCCAGAAGTCTTGTTTATTTTCTCTCATTTATTTTCAGTATAGATAAGCAACTGCTTTGGGGGAAATATCTGCTTCTTTTATTAAAAGCAGTACAAGCTTGTTTATGAAAAAACATATTCCAGTTAAGTCTCAAATTTGGTGCAAGAACATAGCATTTTTAGAAGAAAAAAGAAATCTAGTCAATTAGCTTGTGAGCTCTACTAATGGTGATATGAAGCTAAATGAACTGCTCAAAAAAATTAAAGGAAAACTTAATCATTGCGGTATAATGTCAAGTTAATTAAACTTCAGAAAGATCAATCTATCCAGTTAGGAAGCATAAGCTATTGTGAATCCATGTCACCTGTTTTGGTGCAAATGAAAGTGACAACAGGTGCACTGGAGAAGCAAGAGCAAGACAACCTCCTGGTTTTGCAGGGAATGGTTTTGCAGGTGATGGTCACTTAAGTCAAGGGATTCAGCAATTACCGGATTTTCAAAAACAAAGTTACACGAGCAGTGAACCAACTTGAAGTGCCGTGCTTATCAGAGACATGGAGGTTACTACTGTACACTGGCAGAGGGACCAAACTGTGAAGCTTTATTTCCACCAAAGAAATGTCTGAAGTCGGCGGTGTGGGAGCATTTCGCATACACCAACACTGACTAGGGCGTTATTTAAGAGGTGACGGATCACCTGTTCAAAAACTTGCCATTAAAAGGTTGCTGCTAAAGGAGCGAATACCTACACCAAATTTGATGTAGCACCTGTGGGATCATCACCCAGCTTTGCACACCTAAGTAAAGGTAGTTCATAATAACTGAGTTAAATAACGTGGCAAGTTGGTAGGGAAAAAATATAATAATATAAACGTGTCACTTATAATTGATGCCATAGCGGTGACAGTTGGGCTTTCAGTGCAATGTAAACAAACAAAGCAGCATGTAACCTTTCAGACCAACAGCAAAAACAGCACTGCTGCGCCATGAAGCCCATTATTGTCAATGGCTTGTGCCACGCAGTGGAGGTTTGTTTCTCCATCGAGCAAAACGCATCGCATCGCTTGGTGAGCTCGCGTGCACGGCGCTGTCAGAGTAGTTGAACTTTTGCACTGAACCCAGCTTCCAGCACAGCGCAAATCGCTTTGTAGTCCTCTCGAGACCTTCAGTTACTGAACATATAAACATTACATCCTGTTGCCTTCTCCTGTCTGTCTTGAGAAAATGTTGCCGGCTGTAAAACACTAACAGAACATCAGGAGCTTATAAACTTCCAGGACTACCAATTACCTGCATTTCAGTTATTAATAAAAAAAATATAAGAGAACAGTCTTATATTAATAATAATACAAAATATTATAGGCATATAATTGTTAATGTAATTAAATATTAAAAATCAACTTAAGTAATTACTAGTGTTGTTAAATTAATTAATGCAGAATAATCGTGATAATCATGAAACTGTAATTATTCCCCTCACTAGAATCGTACCAACAAAATCTACAATTGATGCATCGCTACTCAAGTCTCAAGAGTGTGGAGGTGATTCCAGTAGACGGGCTGTAATACGAGGATAGCCGGAGAGAGCCATAGAAGAGCAACCCAGCAGCAGGACCGGTATCTGCTCCTTTGTGCAAGGAGGAACAAAACGGGGGCAGAACGCAATTTTTGCACAAAATGTAGATTGAGAAATTCATGTCTGAAACTAGTATTGCATCACCCCATCCATGCTACACTAGTATAACTAGTACAATAGTGTTTTAAAGATAATTCCCAATAAAAGTCAACATTTAAACAGTAAATATGGACATTCACCTGGTATATTTAAAAAAAAGAATTGTATGATAACTGTTGTATTTTACTTTATTTTCATCAAATTTACAGTTACAGTTGCATTCCAGGTGTATTAAAAGATATTCAGTTGCATCATAATTCATTTGATGATGGGTTTGATGGTTTATTACATTTAAAATATAGCTTTTTTACCAGGCATGGATGGAAAATATTTTTCTTTGTGGCATCTCCATTTAGTCTGTAACTCAGCAACCACCTATTGGCAACAGGGTTATTGTATCATGATTGTTTCTGTGAATTTTGCTGTCATTCAGTAAGCTTTAACCAGGAAGTAACATGCTGTCACCACTGAAGAAAGATCCAGCAATTGATTCAGTCACTCACACTTATGATTCAATACTCAATAACTTAAGGAGTTAAAGATGTGTTAAAGATTTGTTCATTCACACACTGAACACCTTTTTTTTTATCCAGGAGGTGTCTGTGTTTCTTTGCTGAGTAAAACTGAGGATGCCATTAAAAGAAGCCTTTCAAATGCTTAATAACAGTGAGACATACTTCTGAAACTAGCAGCTCCTCTCATTGTATTAAAAAGCAATATGCGAATATGACCCATATTTGCATCAGTGTTTGCAGTAGTGAATTGACTTTTTCAAAAAGCATTCTTAATAAAATGTTTGTTACGAGCAAGAGTAGTTCCTGAGGCACTGCCGTAACCTGAAGGGTCCACAGAAATGGTCACCGTTAAGCCATCATCCCTCTTACAGTGTTGTAGCCTGCGCAACACAAGGAAGAGCAAATGTCACGTATAAAAGTCACAACAAAATGTTGAGCTACTGGATATGCTTCTTTGCTCCCTTTGACAAACCCAGAGTGGTCGCAGCTGTGGCGCTCCTGCAGGGCTGAGCTGGGGTCAGGTGCAGACATCTCCCTGTCATGTGATCTGTGTTCATGTTGTGCTGCTCTGACAGATGATCGCTGTCCATGGTCATATAGCGTGTTCGCACTGTCACCTCACAAAGTTCAGGAGCACCTATACAGCAGAGGACAACTTTAATTACACTGATTAATTATACTTATATTATTGCTTATTGTGCTGGAAAATATTAAATACACTTGTGATGTGTTTTCTTCAGTACAACATTAAACAATTAATTCTGATAAGAGATTTGCAATATCTGTCACTATAGTAGTATAAAAGCAAGTTGAATGGCTTAATGGTAAATTTAAAATTGTGTTGTTTTAGTATTTTAAATAATACACATATTAAGATGCACAGGCATATTGGTTTGAGTCAAAGAGTTCTGATTGCAAAAGTTTAGTTGTTGTCTTTTGTCTACACCTCCAGACCTGTAAAGAGACTGTTATGACGATAGTTTTGATGTTAGAGGTTCCAAAAACAAGTTCTTTTTCTATTTAATATTTAATGTCTGATGAGCTTTATTGAATGTTCATTCTTAAAATCTTCATTTACAGTCTGATGAAATCTGTCATTTGACTGAAAAATGTGAAGATGTTATATTTAACTGAGTAGCAGATCTCTAGAGTACCAGGACACTGGTAGGGTCGTCTAGTGGATAAAACAATGTATGAAAAGAAAACGGAAAGGAAAAATGAGAGTTTATGGAAGAGACTCGGTAAGAAAAGATTGGAGGGATGCTTCTGGGCAGTTGTGAAGTAACTTGCAGTATACAGGCTGTACATTTGTCTAATGGCTGGAACTGTGACTCTGTATAAATGGCTGGAGGTGTCTGACAGCTGATTTAGAGGCTGGGCTGTAGTAAATGAAGCGCGGCACTGATGGTCTTTCCCACCACAGCTTTAATGGACATACCTGCAGAGCACTGGGCACAGAACACAAGCCTGCCAACATTCTGGGGGTAGGAGGTTGGAGGGGGTGAGGAGAGGTGGTGGAGAGGTGATCTGGAGAACAGAAAAGTGTGGTGAGTCCTGCAGTTTCTAGCCATCGTCCTTTGTGCAGAAGGTGCAAACACATGGACTGAAGTTCATCTCCTCCATCCACCATCAACCGCTTATCCTGCGTACAGGGTCGCAGGGGGGCTGGAGCAAACTCCAGCTGACATCGGGCACAAGGTGTACCCCACCCTGGACAGGTTGCCAGTCCATCGCAGGGCCACACATAAACAAACAACCACTCATGCTCACACCTAAGGACAATTTAGGGTAACCAATCAACCTAGCCTGCATGTCTTTGGATGGTGGGAGGAAGCCGGAGCACCTGGAGAGAACCCACGTAGACAACATGCAAACTCCACACAGAAAGGGTTTGAACCCACAACCTTCTTGCTGTGAGGCGACAGTGCTAACCACCGCACCACCGTGCCGCCCAAGTTCGTCTCCTTTGACGAAAAAAATAATGTCAAAGATCAGTATTACCCCCAGTCACCCCCCCCCCCCCCCCCCCCCCCCCCCCCCCCCCCCCCCCCCCCCCCCCCCCCCCCCCCCCCCCCCCCCCCCCCCCCCCCCCACCCCCCCCAACTCCTCCTCCCCTCCTTTCTTTCTCCCCGATCACCAGTGACCTCTACATTTTCAGCACCCAGAAGGATTTTCTTTTGACAGAAACCATTAATCCTGACTCAGAATTTAATTCAAGTCAATTCTCTGAGTCTTACCTTCAGCAGTTGGTGGCTCTCCCAAATGGTTTTAATTAATGATTACTAATTAAAGTTTGATTGGTCCTGATTGCACGAGGTGGTCTAGTTTTCTTACAAGCTCTGAATGCTTCTCTTTTAGTAGTTTAGATTGGAGATCTTTATTTAAAACTGTTATACACATATAAACATAAAATCTACAAAATTATGACTAGTTGAACAAAATCATCTTATGTTGAGCCAAATTATTACATCTAATATTCAGCACTGCTTGCTAATGAAAAAATGAAGCTTCATTATGGACTTTGGGAATACCAGTTTTAAAAAGGCTCCGCTGACTAGAAATCTTCTGCTTTCACACTTTTAACTAATAAGTGGACCTTAGCTAAAAATAATCTGTCAAACTGTATTTTTAATGATTATTCTTAGTGCTTTGAACTTTTTTGTTTGTCTTTCGTGTAATTTTTTTACTAAACTTATTTTTTAACATCTTGCCATCTGAGAGGGCAAAAACAGCAGAAGTTTTGACAGGTCTAAGCTGCAGGCTAGCTGACTACAGCTCCACTTCCATCCTTGTTAACACATGTGTAGAAGTTGCTAATGATGCCCAGCGTTTGTTTGTCTGTAGCTTTGTTTTGTAGCCCAAAGTACAACATTCAAAGGATTCAGTGGACGTTCTGCTTCTGCTTTAATGCCTCTGAGGCATGTTGGACTGTTTGGGTGACTTGTGCTAATTACAATTCAAAAGCTGTCTCCCTGCTTGTCTGCTTCATGTATGACTTGTTTGTGTGTGTGTGTAAGCCATTGTGCCCTGAGAGGACCCTGACCCACCTCCGATGGTCCCATCAATCATCTTCAGTTTGCAGCCAGGAGCCAGTGACTTTCCTGATGGGAGTTTGGAGATTAGAATTCATGAGATATGTGACATGGATTCCCATCACCACACTCATCCTGCAATGAAATAACTTTCACTGAAGTCCCCCTACATGTAATTTATTCCAACAATGTCAAGCTCAAAGTTATTAAATTAACAGAATGTTACAGTACTCAAACAGTATCACCATATTCCACTCCTTTGTGCCTCCCTACTAGTTTGAAAAAATATAACAGAAAGGACATGAGTAATATCATCATATCAATTCAATTATACAGAGTCTCAAGTCTTAAGTTAGACACAACAGAGATGTTTACCTTTAGTTTCACTTTGGTACAGATATTCCTGATGTCCGTTCAATGAATCCAAATGACTTGGTGATTGCCTGACTTGTCATCTAGCATCAACATCAGACCAAAATTTTAATTATGTTCAGTACTTTGGTTTATGACCAAATATCTGTTAAACTAATGACATATCCATCAGCCTCAGCTGTTGTTTGTGATTAGTGCTAATTAGCAAATGCTAGCATGCTAATACACTGAACTACAATGGTGAATATAATAAACATTATTCCTACTAAACATCAGCATACTGACAGACTAACATTCAGGTCAAAGCACCACAGTGGCTACAGTAGGCTACAGTTTTACAGAGCTGCTAGTAGAGTCTTGTTTATAAACTGCACGCACAATTATCAGGCGAATTGCTTTCCTCAGGATTAATTTTATTGTTGAACAAACACAATGCTCTGTCAATCCAAAATATAACTGAACCTGAATGTTTAACTAAGAAAAAGTGAGTTTTGTGTTGCTCAGAATTATTAGGCATGTAAATTAGAAAATCATTTCTATCAAATTACTTGTTAACTCTCAATTTTTATACTTAGTGGAACAACACAAAATGACAAATAACATTTTTTGGCCTTCAAAAATATTTAATAACCAATATAGCCAGCCTTATTTTCAATAACTGCCATGAGCCTTAAATCCATGGAGTCTGTCAGTTTCTTGATGTATTCAAGATCAACTTTCACCTAAGCAGCAAAAACAGCATCCCAAATGCTTTTCAAAGAGGTGTACCGTCTTCCCTGACTGTGACATTTTTAGAGGCTATAAGGACTTTACTGTAAATCTCACGTTTGAGATGGGCCCACAAGTTCTCAATGGGATTCAAGTCGGGTGAGGAAGGGGTCCAGGCCTTTACTCGGGCATGTTTGAGGCCCTTGCTGGCTAGCCAAGCACCGAAGTACTTGGATGCATGTGATGGAACATTGTCCTGCATAAAGATCATGGCTTTCTTGAATGCAGAGTACTTCTTCCTGTACCACTGCTTGAAGAAAGTATCTTCCAGAAACTGGAAGTAGGTTTGGGAGTTGAGTTTCAGTCCTTCTTCAACCTGAAAATGTCCAGCTATCTCATCCTTAATGATAGCTGCCCATAACACCTCTCCTCCTTGCTGGCGCCACAGTCAAAGTGGTGCCCTACGTACATCAATGATCCAGCCACGGGCCATGACTCTTCCACTAGTGAATCTTATTCAGTAGTGGTCGTGTTTCAGCCTTCCTGACCTTGGACATGTCTTTGAGTACTTTGCACCTTGTACTTCTGGACACTCCAGGTAGGTTGCAGCTCTGGAATATGGTGGCACTGGAGGATAATAGGTTCCTGGTTGCTTTATTCTTAATTCTACTCAAGTCTTTTGAAGTTAATTTGCGCCTTTTCTTCTCAATGCACTTTTTGTGCCCCAGTTGAATATTCGCAACAAAACGTTTGATTGTCCTGTGGCCACGTGTCAAAAGTTTATATTTTATTTTTTATTTAACCTTTATTTGACCAGGTAAGCCAATTGAGAACAAATTCTCATTTAGAACGGCGATCTGGTCAAGATAGGCAAAGTAGTGCAGTATAACATGTAGTTTCACCAAAAACACAAATACAAGTACAATGTGGTATAAAGAGGTCAGAAGTTAATAAAATGACTCATATATTTCATTTCAGAGCGAATGACATACGAATAATTCTTGCGCCTAACTACACAGATTAATAACAGTTAAATAAGATGTGATAAGATAAGTGGGCCTATGCAGAATAAATGCTAATACACCAAATTGGCAAACAAAAATATAAAGGGCAAAGGTTATAAACAATACAGTAAAATAGAGCATATGTTTTAAAATGATGTGCAATGATCAGTTAATATCACTGTTACAACCCTATGGGTCGTGTGTTTGGGTTGGGGTCTCTCTCTCTCTCTCTAGTGGGTTGAACACTAGCTTAGAGCTTCCGTGAGTCCAGAACAGTGTCTGGTTTTAACCTCCTCAGTGGAGAGAGGACTTTTCAGCTGTTCATTTAGCGTTGAACCTCTCTCCCTCAGTTACTTAACCTGTGTTTATTGTTGCCTTACTTTATTGGCTCGCTGTCTCCTTTTGAGAGAGTAGTTTTGTGTTTGTTTTCATTTGTCAATATTGAATAAATACACTTTAGTTTGCCCATAACCCTGACTTCCTGTCCTCTTTTGGCACAGTTTTATTTCAAATATTGTAGCTCCTCCTCCCATCTGGAGGAACGTAACAATTTGGGGGCTCGTCGGGGGTCTAAAAGAGACTGGAAGTCAGATTTACTGTGCTAGTTTGTATTGTGTGGTT
>NW_025744305.1:0-57154 GCF_021292245.1 Micropterus dolomieu
TAATGACAATAGCAGCAAATCTTAAAATGAATCAAATTTCCACGTCACTGATGTGTTGTGATAATAACAATAACAGACATTAATTAGGCTACTTTACTAAAAACTTTAAATGTTTCTGACATGGATTCATTTCAATATTGAGTAATGCAGTATGATAATCAAATGTACTTCTGCATCAGTGAACACCTGAAAGGACTCACAGACTGTCCAGACAGTCACAGATTGTCTGTAATTAGATTCAGCTGTTTTCTCACTCATACGTGGCCGTTAAATAAACAGAAAATATGAAACAGCCGATCGTTACATGACTCGCGGTGTAACGTTACGTTACCATGACAGCAGAGGGGCAGAAATTACTTTTAACATGAAGGCGATGAAGAAATACTCCGTGTCCTCGTGCTGAGAATGTGCCGTGCTTGTGTGGCGACAGAAAGTAAACACGATTTGCGGTGCTGCCGTCTAGACAAAGTGCTGCGGGATACTTTGGTTTCACGTGTTCATGCTGCTTCACGTATTCGTGGACAGCAGCTGTGCTGCAGTGAAGCTGTTTCCAGTTCACAGAGCTACAGAGCAGCACGTTGTTGAGTGTCTGTCTGAAATACTCCAAACTTCAGACAGTCGAAGGCGCGGTCTTGTAGCTGGAGCTTGTCCGGAATTATCCCACACCGGATGCAGCGACGCGTCGACGCACGTAATGCGCGTCGAAGCATTTACGATTACGTCGACGAATCGCCCCAGCCCTAATTAAATCGATTACTTTGTTTAATCCATAACTATATAGCATAGATATGTGTTGGTAAAGCAGTAGTCTGCTTGTTGTTGTTGCCGCCACCGCCAAGCAAAAGTATTTCTTAAACGAAGCATCGATGAATCGTTGAAATAATCTACAGAAGTTACTAAAATCATCATTAGCTGCAGCCCTATTTTATGTATGTATTTTATATGACATTAAAAGAGATACAGGGCTATCACATGAGAGTAATAAAAGTATAATACAACGGTGTTTTGATAAACAGTGGACAGTTGATAAACCTTCAAGATCGGTCAGGAAAAGGTAAACAACTCGCTACAGTGCTCATAAAAGCCATAAAAACACAGTTAAGCAAAGTTAAACTTCAAACCCACTCCTGAATAAACACAACTCTCTCTCAAACATAACACACACACACACACACATACACGCAGAAGCCAAGGCAATGGAGAGGTTGTGCTGAGTAAACAAGCTGTGATAACCACTAATGATTTTAGCATGGGGAAAAGTTCTCATGCATCTCACACACACACACACACACACACACACACACAAGCACAAACAAATTAAGTTCGATAAGGTCCAGCAATCGCTAAACAACCTTTTCCTGACACCAAAAGTCTTGCAGCCTCTCAGCAGCCCCCCCCCCCCCCCCCCCCCCCCCCCCCCCCACACGTCGCACTGCTGTCCGTTCAGCAGGTTACTGGGTAAAGCTGATCCTCTTTCCTCCCCCCACTCCTGTTCTGGTCTTTCCGTCTGACCTAGTCCATTGAAGCAGCTGGGATTCCATCACACACACACACACACACACACACACACATACACACACACTATATATCCGCATGGATAATGTCACCATCCCATAACTTTCCCTAATTATCACTCTGAGAAAATACATGCAAAAAAAAAGACTTGCCTTCACATACACGCAGCTCATCCAAAAACACTCTATACACAAAACATTTTATTCTACGACTCAGTTTGACAGACTCTCATCAGTGCAGACAGCAAACCCCTCTCTGTTAATGGCTTTTGTTTTTGGTGATTTTAAATGAGCTCATCAGCAGGGTGTTTGCATGATTACATGCAGAGTAGGGTAGGATTAAAAGCGGTCAGACTGAAGGGGGTGAAATATACTCGAAGCTACATGAAGTGGCTCACAACATGTTTTTTTTTGTGAAAAACGTTTGTGTACTTATGTGTGGTGGGGATTTAGCAAGGTGCGATACTTTATCTGCCATTTGAGCAAATAGAGAGTGTGATTTCAATCCAAAGTTCACGGTTTGTGTCTGTGTGTCCATTTTGCACCAAAGGGAAAGATTTCATCAGACACTTTCATAATTAATTTGGGAGATTCAACGTGATTCAAGTCACACACAAGATTTCAAGTCAGCAATGAAAACCACTGCATTTTGTGAGTGTGTCTGTGTGCACGCTGGATCATTCTTCTCAATGAAAGGCAGCGGGGCCTCCCTCTGTGGGCTGCTCCTCCTTTGTGATCCATGAGAAAACCCTCCAAGTCCGGGTGCCACCCTGCAAACTACGCCCTAAGCATGCACACCATTGCTAACATAATCAGACGCTGTTCTTTGTGTCTGTACGTGTTTTCTGTTTTACAAGTATATGTACGTGCATATTCTAGCCTTGATGTGGTGACACATGTATGTTTGTGTTTTCTGTTCAAACACCATTGAGCCTGTGTGTGTGTGTGTGTGTGTGTGTGTGTATGAATGAGAGAAACGTCTTTCTAAAAGGAAAGTTCTACACTAATGTGGGGGGAAAAAACGGAGATGCTATCAAAAGCACAAGAAAAAGGTTAAGAAGAAAGACATGGGAAGCAAAGTTTGCTTCCACAAAATGTTGAAAGATTCTTTGATGTGGTAGAAGCAGAGCCATTTTGCTGAGTAGCGATGCAAGGCAGGATAGAAAAGGCAGCGCTTTGAGGGACAAAAGAAACAAGAGACCGGAGATAAAGGCAGCTGGGAGAGTAAAGTCAGGGGTGGAGGGCACGGAAACAGATGAACCGAGGAGAGAGAGAGAGATAGATGGAGTGTGAATGCAAAACATCCATAGGTAAGGACTCAGTAATAACAGATAGTATACACGCAAACATACACAAAGGCCTAGCAGGCTTGGCAGTCATGCCTAATTTCCCCTCCCCTGGCGTCTGACCCGGGCACTCCTTACCGACCCCTTTGAAATTCAAGCCAGGATAAAAGAGAAAGAAAGACAGAGAGAACAGACACAATATATGTACCCTTATTTGAGCATGTGGACAGACAAGACTGCATTAGAGTCTAATCTTAACTGAAAAACATAGTTGTGTATGGCACTTTTGTGCATCAGCACAGTAGCAAAACAATAACAAGCTAAGACTAAGAAAAGCCTAAAAACAAAGACCAGGTCAACTAATAGCAATAACAGCAGAACACAAACTGACAGGGAGGCGTGCAACCATTAAATAAGTCATTCCTATACATTCTTTTAACAAGAAAACTTTTATATCCCAATGTTAGTTTCAGCACAACAAAAGGCGGGCCACTTTTAAAATGTAAAGGCCTGCTGAAAAGGGAGTTAAAACGCTGTTACTTACGAGCAGGCTGATTTGTACGACTGAGCTTTCGTGCCTTTGGGCAAGGTGGCAGTTTTGTTGCTAACTTGAAGTGTTTTATGTCCCCGTCAGGATGGATTTGTAGCTAACTGTCCATTTCCCCCAGGCAACAGAGTTTTAAATCTAATGCAATCTAACCCCAATGGCCTGTCGCCTCCCCCTGAAGTTGGCAGGACAATAAGATGAAACTGTCTGTTGGAAAGTGGAAAATCTGTAGGTCTGTGGGATAACATTCAGTTCATGTTTTCCTGGTATTTGGATGGGCTCAAGAATTTTGAAAGAAGTGGCCCAACGTGTTTTTTAGCCACGCCGATTGGCAAAGTCTGTCAGTCGGTCCACCACTTTATTCTAGACTGAAATATCTCAACAACCATGGGATGGATTGCCATGACATTTGGTACAGATTTCCAATGGACCCACAGCATGAATGACTGATAATCCCCTGACTTTCTTCTAGTGCCACCGTGAGGTTGACTTTTGTAGTTTTTGAGGGTAATGTGGATTGTAATGTAATTTTGCATGAACATTAATGAATTTTGTTATCAAACTTCTCACTAAGTGCAATATCAAGTAAAAAATTGTATTTGTCAAACACTTTGGTTTATAACCAAACACCTGTAAAACGTATGGCATTCTCATCAGGCTCCTCTGTGTTAAGTGCTTACAAAAGTTTAGCACGCCAACACGCTTAACTAAGATAAAAGCTGCTATGTAACCTCAGCATTTCAACATTGTCATTCTGACTATGCTAACTTTAGCATTTAGCTCAAAACATGTGTGCCAAAGTACTGCTTCACAGAGCTGCTAGCATGGTTGTCTGTCTTGTTTTTTTCCAACCTATCTCACTTAGTTTTATTCATTCTGGTCAAAACTATCTTGTCCTCATGTGTGTCACCCTGTGTTTGTACATAGCTGAACAGCATTGTGGCTGGACAGCAAACAGGTAAGTCATTCAGTGTTGACACTGGCTTAATATCAGTTCAGAAGTTTTATTAGCATTCAATTATTGTACCTAGCTATTTCTATTCCTACTCTAAATGTACGGGTGTACCACATGTCTGACATGCTATCAAGGGCATCCACTGGGACATCATTTATTTCCCAGTGAAAAGCTCGATCCAGGCATTGGTGGTGTAACATAAAGACGGACCCCTGGCAGCCCCCAGACTGCATTAGAGGCCATTACCATCCAGCCAAACGGTCTCCACTCATATTGACTCCTGGCCCTCACTCTCCAGAGGGCCCTGCGAGGACCCGCCACATCAATAACCACAAGGCCTAAGTGTGTTTGTGTGTCTGTACTGTGCATTCAGATGGCTTACAGGAGGCTGACATCATTCTGCATGCTTCTGTGTGTGTGGGTGTGCATATTATTGCATGCGTTGTATGTGTATTGTATGTGTGAATGTGTGCCTGCAGCTGTTCCTATAATCTACAACATTTAGGAGGTGTAGCTTACAGTTACTGCCGAATGTGAGGAGGTTAACGAAATGTATGATCCGTAACTTTGGCCAGAAGGGGCATAAGTTTGGCGATATTATGAGCCACGCAGGGCTGGAGTTATCGGGATAAACAATGCATCCGCTGCGGGTGCTATGGACACTCTTTAAGTCCCAGTAAATGGACATTCGGATTGTGTCGTACCACTGTCGTGGCTTACGTTTGGAGCAGAACGCAGGAAATAAAGCTCGCCGCCTAGTTGTTGACAACCTTCTGGAGAACTGTGATATACTCCGTATGCAAGAGACATTTTTAGCAAAGCAAAGGTTGGAATGTTTAAACTCTCTCAATGGTGACTGTCATGGGGCTGCGGAGTCTACAATTGACCTTAGCATGGGAATAGACAGGGCAAGGATATCAGGGGGCGTGGCTGTCCTATGGAATAAGAAGCTAGACTCATTAATAAATGTGGTCAGGCTTGATGCAGATTGGTGTATAGCCCTGTATTTTGTCTGTAATAACAAGGAGTTTTTTTTTTTATCTTAAATGTGTTTACACCATATGAATGCTTTCAGAATGAGGATGAATATTTAAATAACAGTTCCTTTATTCAAAACAGTAATATCTCTTGCGTCTAAGTCTTTGGAGATATAAATGCGGATATCAGAAGTCACTATTTGCCAAACATATAATTCAATTCTGTGAAGATCTTATATTTTCAAGCAGAGTATTGTTGTCCACAGACAGTTATACTTACATTAGTGAGGCCTGGCACACTACATCATGGCTGGACCACTGTATCAGTACAGTTGATGCACATGTCTCACTGGGGTGTTTGAGCATTTTGTATGGGGTAACAATGAGTGATCATATACCTCTTGCTATACTGATAATTGCTGAACACATACCTGTGCTATCCAGATGTGAAAACAGTGTAACACAGAAACATTAGACTGGTCAACACTTAAAAATAAAGACATTTCTGCCTATTATAAACATACACTAGGTAATATCCAACTACCTCTAGATGCAATCCTGTGTAGGGATATTAACTGTGAGGATGAGAAGCATAGGAGAGATATATGCTCCATGTATGCTGACATAGTTCATGCTCTGTATGAAAGCAATAAGCCCTATTATAAACATAAAAATAAGAACCATAACAACAAGCCTGGCTGGAAGGAGTGCGTAGCTAGATATCATATGGAGGCACGGGAGGCCACTAAATCATGGGCTATGGCTGGTAGACCACGACAAGATCCTGTGTTTGAGCATAAGAAGCTCACTAATGCAAGATAAAAGAATGCCATTCGCTTTGTATGTAAAAATGAGCTGGCCATGAGGGCTGATTCCATGGCAAAGAAGCTCATAGGTAACAATGTTAATGATTTTTGGAAAGAAGTGAGAGTTCTTAACAACAAGGATCTTTCATGCCGTTTTAAGAAACCTAATGTTTAAATTCATGTGCAGGCTTAATGGGTCACGAAATGAAATAATATTGGGCTTAACTAACATACAGCTAAGTACTACACAATCCTGTATGTTGAACTGTCTACTGGTAGAACAATGATTGTTGTTTTAAATAATTTGATACTTTTAATTTTTCTAACCATGATTTACTATGGTGTTTTTTATATCTAAGTATGTATGTGTGTATGCATGTGCGTTTGTGGGTAGGTATTTGTGTATGTTTGTAGGTAAGATTTGGACTTTAAATCTGTAATAAAGTCTACTTACTATATTGCATCCCTGTACACACACACACACACACACACACACACACACACACACTCTTGCAAGTATAGGTTATAAAACAATACATGCCTATAGTCAATATGCACGCAAGCATGTAACCACACACAACTAATTATGCACACATCCACATAGGGATGCCAGCACACACATTATGTTGGCTGCCACGCTGTTTTTCTGACCTACATTTCAACACCAGGGCTGTCTGCTCTTCCCTCCTAAGGGCCTGTGTGTATGTATATATGTGTGTTTGTGAGTGTGTGTGCCTTTTCCTCCCTCGTATTTTATAGCAACACACAATCATTAATCCAATTTTATAATTAACTTCACATGCACACAATACCACACATCTGACACAAACACACTGATACGATACACTGAGGAGTGCCGCGCCTGTGGTTGTCCACTGTATTCACTTTGAGTGTGTGTCTGTGTGTGTGTTTCTGCAATACCAGACTTTCAAGCTCCACAAACAAACCTCAACACTGACTTAATTAAAAGTGCAATGCAAATAATGTCCAAGCTGGGATAATGACAGCAATCAATATGAAGCAGCTTGGATATTACTTCATTTGCTTTAACAATATGATTAATTAGCATTAATATTTCATCGCACATTTTACACTGAAGGCATTTAAGCTGACACTCCAATCAATGAGTGATTCACAAAGAAAACAACAGTGTAAGTTTAATTTCCAATCACTTTCTAATCACATTTCCAATATAAGTATTCCATTTTTCATACTGTTTTACACTTGTGTATACAGCAGTGCATGACTTCTGCTGTTATCGTGACCATTGGGCTCAAGCTCACGCTGCTGACGAGAGGGTCTAACTGATTTAGACACAGAGGCACAGAGACAGACCAAGCTAATTTAGGTTAAGTGCTCCCAGTAGCTCAAGGGCACAAAGCAACAAGCCACCTGGGGCTAGCCTGCATCACAGCAAGAAAAGACGAATGTGTGTGTGTGTACTGAGCAGACACAGGGATACCAATGGGAAGTGGGTTAAAGTCCTAACAACAACAATGTGTGCATGCTTTTTTATTTACAGTTGCTCCACCACTGGAGGAAAAAATGATACTATGCCGTTTGACCCACTTCCCACATTGCACCTCGCTTCTCATCAGCAACAACAGTAGGTCAATTGGGGAGGGGAGGGTGAGGATGCAACACCAAACCATCCAATCTACAATCAGAAATATAACTAGTTGACCAATGACCACAAATTTAGGAAGCGATCAAGACAACCAGCCTTGAGGCGGCGGCACAATTGGGAGGTTAGATTTGAAGTTGGATGCGAGTTCTGGTGGCTGGCATTGATTACCGTTAGTAACCAATACATTCACATTGCATGACTAGATTTGGGGCTGTTCATCAGGCCTGTGACATTGATCCACTTTATATTTCCTCTCTATTAGTTGGTTTGTCAGGGAATGTTCTGCAGATTCCACATTACTTTCACAAGGCATGGACACTGAGAAATAACGAAAATAAACTCAGCTCAACAATAGGGATTTTATAGGTCTGTGCACATGTGCATTGGGCATGACAACTTAGATAGGAATTTGGTGGTATCGTTTAAACTGATAATAAAATTTCACAAACGAGCACCTACTCAAACTCTTTGTATTCATCAAGTAAAATCAAGCGATTTGCAAAAGGTTTATGTAGTCAACAGGATTTGCTGAATCCGGTTTGTATCATACAAGCATCCCCGGGAAAAGTATGAGGGATTGCAATAATAATAATTTTTTTTTGAAGTACTATACATAAATGTTTTACTGTGGTAATGCAGCGCTTAGTGCATAGTATCAGAATGAGTAATCCCAGGGTAAAGACAGAGAGGGTTAAATATGTCTCAGGACAGGCTTAGTGCTCATAGGATAAGGTGGATCAGTATCATTTGTAAAACACGCACACGTCTACGCCACAGTCTATGGTCTACGCACACACACAGACAGACCGTGTGAGTAGTGGTTTCATCTGATTTATCTAACAGACTCGGGGATGCATTTTGAAGAAGTGTGAATGTGTGTGCACATGCATGTGCTAAGTCTAGGTTCCTCCATTGTTAAATCCTATGTTGAGACCTCGTCTGGGAAAAAAGCAGGACCCCCAAAATCCCCTCAACCCCTCCTTACCTCTCTCCCCGTTCCTTCTATAATAAGCCTCCCCTTCACCTCCCCCTCCCTCCATCCCTCTCTCCCTTCTGTCCCTTCAGAGCAATAATGGAGGGATGGAGGCATTAATAGACAGAGCAGTCCTCTCCTGGATGAAATGAGTGTGCCCTCCTAATGGGCCCTGAGGGAAACGAGACGAGCGCTCTGATCAAATACTACCAACATTTAAGACCGCAATTACTCCAAATTAAATTCCTTCTGACACCTCATGTGTCTCTTTTTGTTGTGGATAAATGGGTGCGTTCTGTCTGACGAGCAATGAATCCATAGACAAGTAATTACATTTTGTAATTACTGTAATCCCATCCATCTAGTCTCACACAAAGTGTTTTTAAATTGATGATTCACAGGTGATCAACTTTGAAACTAAGGACTAAAAACATGTGGTGTCATCCACTGAATGAGTCCCCCTGTATTATAACACCACCTTGTGGTGAGAATAAGCAACAACTGACAAAAATGTAAATGGTTTTTCAAAGTGATCCTGCACAGTTAAAAAAGGGTAACAGCCGTCTAGGAATGTAGCTTCTGCTATAATCAAATTAACTTAGAGTAAAACTGTCACCAGTGCACACTCCACTGTGGTTTTTACAAGCAAAGCGAATAGCTGTAGCTTCCCTTTCTGCACTTTTTGTCTTAAACCCTAATCCATCTACGCATGTAGAGTGGAAAACCCTCAAAAAATAGACGTTGCCATGGTGAGGACAACTCATTAACGAGACAGATTTAAAGAGGCTCTTAAAATCACTTTCTCCCTCCTCCATCCCTTCTCTCCTTTTATAATCAGTCTCTATGGGGGAACACAAGCTTCAGAGGCTTGGCTTTGCTTTCCGAGGCTTAATGGAACCTCCAGCTGATTGGGACATAAAGGGGCCTGGAAATGAGGAGAAGGCAGGAAGAGGGAGACTGAGGCTGAGGTACATGGTGGAGTAGTGAAGGGGTCTGTGGTTGATGAGAGTTGGAGTGATAAAAGATGAGACGGGTTGGATGGTGGAACAAAGTGACCGAACCAGAGTAATAAGATCATTCTTTGGTGGTTATTAGTATTCTAACATTTTTAAATGTGATGTATGTAATCAGCTGCTTTACTTACATTCAATTATTTACTTTTGTTTCCTTTTTGGCTTGTTGATTTTTACCTGCAAGCAAATAACTATTCTATTATTGAGCTACATGAAATCAGTAAAAGTTGATAACCGTGCACTGCAATAAAAGTTGAAATGATCAACAAGTAAGATACAATATGGTTATACAAATAAAAGTTGTTAATTATTTTCCAGATTCATTGCTTAATTGTTTAGTGTGCAAAATGGCAGATGATGAAAACCCAACCTACAGTCAAACCCCACAAATATCACATTTTCAATGATATAATGTAAAACAGAGAGAAGCAAATTATTCGTTGTATATTACTGGTACAAATAAATGAAAGCTACTTTTTATTTCAGAGGTTTGTGTAATTGTCCTTGCATACTTTTGTGCAATTTTTGTGAACCATACAGTAGAAGTCAGGAATGTAACCGTGTGCACAGACAGCCAGCAGACTGGTCAGAAGGGCAAACAGGGCCAGAAACCTCAGAGGACCAGACTCAGAGCAGCATGAGGTGGAAAAAAGCTCCTTCTAATTTCAGCACTCATTAAAGAAATGAGCTGTGACTGAGGCTGGCGCAGCTGTGGAGCGCTTAAACGCACTTATCTTGCACTACGGCACAATTACATTTTTCAATTACTAACAACAAGACCACTGTTGGACTGACTGGGGCTAAAGAAGAGGGCAAAAGCTGTTGTTGGAGCAAACGCAGATTAAGTCTTAAAATTGCATTTGTTTTCTGTGTGTTGGCATTATGGGAGTGTTTTTCTAGTGCAGGCATATTTAAGCTTATGATATCTTTCATACAATGGATAAAGACACTGCTTTTTGTCAGTGTTGATGAAAACATGAACTTTACATTACTCATTGGGGAGAGAGGTGTTTGTTACTTGACTGCATGCATATAAACACCCAAGGAAGCACAGTATTCCTCACCCTAATTAATCTGTTTGTCTGACTGCATTAAACCATAAGGTGACGCTTCATCTCAGTAATTGTACACACAAATACCGCCAATCACTCAGAAGTATCAACTTTGATTTTTTTCATTGCATGCTTCTGTACAGTTAAACAAGAGAGTTTTGCTGCCCTATGGTGCAATGCACTGACCCCACCTCCAGGAGGCTCCCTTTGTCAACAGGGAGCAGGCATCAGCGGTAGAACAACACACTGAGCTTACTATGGTAAACGGAAGTTCAATGAATGAGTTACTGAAAGAGTGAAAGAAAATTTAGAAATGAAAGGAAAATCTGACCATAAAGAAAACAGAAGCATATTGTTATTAAAACCAAAAAATCCTTGGCTGTTTCAACCCTCCCTGTGTTTCCCACTTTTGACCCATTTGGTCAATGGACAGATAAATATCTCTGTAGATTCCAGTGATTATCTGGGTGTTATGTCCTGATGTGACAATCAAGTCATTAAGTAAAACTCGCAGGGCTGTGAGGGTCCCTTACACCTGATCCCTCCTGAAATAAACGCTGCTCTCCCTGACTCACTCCTCTCCTCCTCAATCGCTTCAAGTCTCCCAAGTGAAAAGCCATCTGAGCCCAGACGCCCACACTATTAATCTTACCACATTATCCATTACAATTAAATGAAACAATTGTCAAGCAAAAAACACATGCCCCACTGAGCTTGACATCACATTTAAATTGTGACTTGACTTCACTTGAAATCCTTCAATTATGATGATTCCCATATTTTAACTTTATTTGGCAAATTACATGATATTAAATGGGGGAAAAAAAGAAACTTTACAGAAATTGCTTCTAGCTGAATGTCATCAAGTTTCAAAAAGGAACTGCAGGTTAAGACATCTTAGATCTACAAGCAAGAAAATACTGCTGTCAGGTAGGTTTTATATAAAAGTGATGTGCAACATTTTAAAAGCAGAAGAACTGGGTTGCTAGTATAGTTAAAACAATTAATTCATCAACAGAAAATTTTTTTCTTCTTCTAAAATGTGAGTCTTTGCTGTGAGGACAGTAAAGGTATCGTAATACATTTGGGTTTTGGACTGTTGGTCTTACAAAACAAGCAATTTCACCTTTGAGTCTGGGAAATTATATCTGACTTTTCTTTTTGGATCATTTAAGCAACCCTAGACAAAGAAAAGACTGCCAGTAATACAAACTCAAACAGAGTCAATGGAGAATGTAATATTTCTCCACATCGGTGACAACTATGCAGCATACATGAACAGAAAGACACCAAGATGCACACACACACACACAGACTCCACAAAACCCAATATTTGTCAGTGACGTCTTCATTAGCTGTTGGTCACACATGATGGAAGAGCACCTGTTTAGCCAATCACTAGTCAGCCATTACCTATTAGGCCTTTAACAAGCTGAGAGGTCTCCATCTGTTAGATACACAGCTAGCTATTACCCACTGATTACCGTTCACCTCCTTTATCTTTTAACTAAATGAATGTCTAGAAAGATGTGGACGGGGAAGACGTGGATCGGACTGAGGTAGCTTTTAAATTCAGAGGGGGATAACTGGGGGGAAAAAAACAAGCCGACATGCACTCATTCACACAGACACTAACAGGGTTAAAGATTTAATCAATGAAAGAAAGGAAGAAGGAGAGCGAGAGCTTGAGGCAGACAGAGTTGCTTTGAAGGAAAACAGAGCCTTAACCCATTTTACAGTTGAATAACCCCAAAGCAACCCCTGACCCCCAACTCCTGAAAGCGTGTGAGTGTGTATGTGTGCGAGAGAAATCCCCTTCTTTTCTCCATCTCATTACTCTACTCCATTGTTCTGCCACCTCCAACCTGCTACGGAGGGGGTTCATGCACATTCAGTACTAAAGGGTGTACTTGTCTTTACTCATTTATGTTTGAGTATGTACGAGTGTAGGCGTACGCCTCCAAATGGAAACTAACAACTCTCACTGCATTGTTATGAATGGTGTTTCACCTCAAACTAGAATCACTTAATAAAGAGGGAAAACAAGTAACTGGCCAGTTTGTCACCCTAACCTCAAACCAGAGTTTAGGGCACTGCTTTAGAATAACTAGTGTTTCTTTTGTCTCCTGTCTTACAACCTTTTGAGGATGAGAGTAATGAATTGATAAATGGAGGTTCTTTTTCACCTCTTTTACTACATATGCATATACATAAACACATAATTACACATATGATCCTACCTACTGTGTCATGACTGCAACTTTAACACTTGTGGAGCCACCTGCAATCTACAGCCCGGGCTATTCTCGCCTAGAAAAGGTGGGAAATGTAGTTTGTGCGAACCACAAAAAGCTGAGCCCAAACCCGTCCTGATACTCACAGTCACAATCATATTATCCTAACTGATTTTCAGCAGTGCTTCCCCCCATAAATGTGGCCAATCCATTTCATTTGCCCTCATCTACTTACTCTACAAGCCTGGCCTCCCTCAGGTGCCCTTCCCTTGGGAGCTGTTGGCACTGATTGGTCGATAGCTGAACCTGCCTTCCCACTGAGGGATTATGGGGGATCCGGTGGAACACCTGCTCCACCACTAAACTGATGTAAAATAAAAGCAGGATAGGGGGAGATGTGTTGCTATTTCTCATCTATTGTAAGAAAATTAAGATTTATGTAAAGAATTGAAGAGTCAGGAAGAGCATAAAAACAAGATGTGACAGAAACGGATGAATGCATACAAGAAAACAGAAGCAAACATACACAAAGGACGTATTAGCCAAACTCCAATTTGAGCCTGTTTGTGTGTTCGAAGGCCGTCTGTTCAGCGGTGCATGAATACAGAGAGACTGGGAGGTTGATTCAACCTACAGAGCCGAAACAATACTGTACCCATGGTGGCGACATCTTGAGCTGTCACGGCATGTTAGCTAAAGCAGGCGTGAGGACGGGCCGCATTCGTCTGGCAGCATATTGTTAGTTAAACGCACAGGACTACTGATAACGATACATGCAGAAAAGCATTAGAGAATAGTTTTTAGTGGATGGAAAGACTTAGGATATATTTATAACAACAACAGTTTTATTGAAAAGAAAAAACATCTCACTTAGCACTGCTTGTCCTGTTAACTTATTTTATAATTTACCATCTGTGTCAAGAATTTTAATCACTGGCATTATAAAAACTTTTTGTTTGAGTATTATTCTTATGACAAAATAATGATCATGTGAGAGATCCCATCACATCCATCAGCACTCTGAACATGATGGCTCCTTCATGTAGTGGCAAAGGTGAAAGGGGGTCACCTCTGTAACCCAGTCAGCGCCATCACCCCAGTACTGTCAGCTCTGTTACATTTCCCTGCAGGCTTGGCCCATCACCTCCAGCTGCTAGCTATTGTCTCTTGTTCCCAGAAGTGGTCACCCAGGGGAGTTATGATGTCCTACTGTCCCAAAAGAGAGTGAAGCATGGTCTGGATGCAAGCATTCACGATGGGATAATATAATATTAAGACAAACATGCACACATGAAGAGGCTATAATGACGATACATGCAAGTAATATGTGCATGAGTGAATAAATGCATACTCAAACAAGCATCCAAGCACAATATGGATGCCATAATGTCATAAATATGCATATATTAAACTAGAAATAAAATATCCCTACACAAACACAAGGTAACACAGATTTCACAGACAATAAACAATGTGTTATATGGCAGGTCATGTATTTAAGCATTAGTGACTGTATTCATGAAAGGCATTCTCTGAGGGTCATCCCCTTCTTACCCAGTGGACCCCCACTACCAAACCAAATGACAAAGGTCTCTGAGGTCACAAAGCCACAATCTGCATTGATTCCGCACGGGACACCCAGCGTAACACACATACACACATGTCAGGATGCACACTTGCACACATGAAGACAGACGGCACAGATCACTCAGTTACAAGGGGATGGAAATCACATAATAAGAAGGGACAAAGCCCAGCTTTGGAAAAGCTTCCACCGCATGTGCCATGACTCTCTGGCACAGTGACATACAGCGTGTAATTAATGCCCACAAACAGTTCAGGTGACTTAAGTTCACTTGGAAGTAGGAGCATGTTTCCCAGCCAAGACAAATACCTCTATCAATACTGTAGCAAAACAGCAATGTGGTCATGTGTCTGTTCAGTCTTACTAAGACACTCACAAAGACTGCTACCTGGGCAGTCCAGCTCTAAAATTTAAGGCAAAAACCCCTATAATTACAAGGTCTTTCAGTTCAAATGAAAGACAACAGACCTACAACGAGTGTGGATTATTTAGATGCAATGAAGCTTTAACATTAACCTCACTCTCTAAAATCTCTGGCAAACTAAAAGTTTAATTGTTCCAACTCCTCAGCTTCAAGTTAACAAACCCCATGGCAATGGATAATGTTCTGCTCTCCTGTCTGTACCTTTATCATCCTGGAAGGTTATTGTTTTCCCTGGTGAGCCTTTGGCGACTGGTCCAAGCAGCGGTTTGGGTGTCCAGAGAGAGTCCGGCCTCTGATGGACCTTTGACACTGAAAGCAGACGTTTGCGCAGGCAGCCCTCTGTCCTGGCGGGCCTGGGGCTGGGGAAGGCCTCGGACTGGAGGCTGTTCCCCATCTTGTTGGCGGGCAGGAAGGAGCACAGAGTTCGCTTCTCACCAGGGGGGTCCTCATAGCAGGCCCTGTGCCAGCAGCTGACCACCGGCTCCGAGGAGAGGCAGTGCACATATGTGATCATCCCCAGCTAAGACCTAAGACCCACCCTCCCCTGCTCTATCCAGGACCAAAGCCCCCAACTCCTCCTCTTTCTTGCACGACCCTCTCTCTCTGGACAAGCACTTGAGGTGGTGGGATGTAGTGGTGACTGTGAAGGATGTGTGGGAGACTTCCCCCCTTGCTCCTAAACCCTCAATGGGCCTCCCCCTCTCTTTCTGGGAAGATAGGACGGACGTTTGGAGGTTTTTGCAACCCACAGGGGACCCAATCCCCCTCTGTCTCCTCCTTTCTCTCTGTTTTTGTCCTTCCTCTCCTTCTCTCAGGGGGTTCTATTGACTTGCATTGATTTGCCTGACAAAGGAAGGCTGTGCGCAGTGTTAGATTTCAAGATTTACCTCCAGAACAAATATTCCACAGAACTATTGCAGCATAAGGCTATTAAAAATCCTGCATGATTATCAGTTTGACGTCTGGCAGAAACCCAGGTAGCTTGCGAAAACAAAAATTTTGACCTCTCCAAAAATGACCACAAAAACTTTCAAAAATACTCCAAAGATGCAGAAATAAGCTTTGAAAAACAAAGAGCATTGCCTTCTTGGAAATACCTTTGGTTAAACTTCTTCTAAATGCTGTGCTCTCCTTTGCTATGACCCAGAAGCATCCAAGAAGATCCACAAAAGGTCAAGAAACCAGGTCATGGCTAAAGATTGTGAGCACCTCATTTGGTGAATTAAAGATGAGGTTAGAAAAAACAGTGTTCAGACAAGTTTGCGATGTCTGAGAGCATCCTCTTTCCCCACCTATCTGAGACAGAGCAGAGCACCAGCACTGTTCAGTGGCATCCACACAGCCTCTCCTCTCTTCTCAGCTCCTCCTCCTCCCTCTTTCCTCTGCTCCTCAACACTGCTGTTCTGTAATCTGTAAACCCAGATTATCCAGCCTCCAGCCCTAGCCTCCAATTGTGACAGACAGACACACACACACACACACACAAATCACAGATGGACAACAGGCTGTAGATAATTAACTACATCACCTCCCATGCTCAAACGCGTGAAGTTCAAGAAGACTTGGCGTGCTGTGTTGTGTGTCAGCTGGTTAACTCGAATGACGCAAACTCAAAGTGTGAAAGAAAGCTGCATATGTGGGAATATCAACCCATTGTCTCAGGTTTACCCTCACCTGACTGGTGCTGCCATGTACAGAGATCCAGCTGAACATATACACAACCTAATTCTCTGAAGTGGACAACACACACACACACACACACACACACACACACACACGACAAGTTTCAAAGGTTTGAAGAATTTAATTGGAGTTGAGCTAACAGAGTGAGGCACAGATTCTCTGAGAAGCCAAAAACATAAGCAGCAAACAATGAGATACACACAGATTAAAAACCATGGTGAGTGTAGTCCCAAGTAGTAAAAATGTCACACTTACCTGCTCGGTGAGGGTGTATGTGTGATCCCTAATCAGCTTGGCTGTGAGGCACGCTAAGCTTATTAATATGCCTGGATTAACAGTGTGAAGACCAGGAGATAGGACTAGACAAAGTCCAAGACTGGATACTACAGTGATGGCCCATTAACCAGTGAAAGGTCAACCACCAGACAAATATGCAGACATAAAAATTTGTATAAACAAGTTCTAAAAAAGAGAAAAATTAAAAGGGGGAAAACTACTTGAGAATACCAAACGCAAATGTCTCCCTCTGGTGGTTGCTAACACCTGTGCCATACAACACAGACATACCCCACAACTATTACTATTACAACTATTTTGACTGCGATGAAATGGCAAAAATGATCTGGTTCTAGCTTCTCCATTGAAAGATTTGCTGCTTTTCTTTGTCAAAATTAATATATTTGGGTATATTTGGGCTGTCAGTTGGACAAATCAAGACTTTTGAAGACGCCACACCTTAACTCTGGAATAGAAAAATCAGCAGATTTAATCAATAGTGAAAATGATCACTAGCAGCAGCCTCAGTACACTCAACCTACTGCAACTTTGGGGGAATAGGGAGAGACTGTGTGTGTGTGTGTGTGTGTGTGTGTGTGTGTGTGTGTGTGTGTCTGTTTGAGGTTGTTATCCTGCTAAAGCCCCGGCAGACAGCCAGAGGCTAAAACAGCCATTACTGGTGGTTATCATTTCCACAGCATAGTGAGTGAGCCAACACACAAGCTGATTACAAAACCAAAACCACTGCACACCCACACAGAACATAAATGGACAAACCACTGTATACACGCACACACACACATATAAAGCAGTGTGTGGACACACGTAGCCCACTGGGCAAAGCCAAAAGATTCTGACTGTGGCCTAAATTTCAGTTAACACTGTTGTTGTCCTAAATCCATAAATACAGACACAGTGGGTCATATAGTTCACACAGAGAACATCATCAGGGGGTGTATAGTCATGCAAACCTGCACGCATAATAGCTAAATAACATCACAACAGGGGGTGTTTTTATAGCAACACACAGACAAACATACATTATAGGCATTTTACAAGCAGGTACATGCACGTTAGTGGTGGTGACAGTTACACACACATAGAACCAATGTCATGTGTGTCTCAGTTGGCTGTGAATGCTCAGGTCTTGCCGAGACCCAGCATGTATGGCAGTCAGACTCTCACAGCCCACTGCCCACAAATGGGGATTATTACTAGTAAGGAGATACAGTATGCGTGTGTGTGTGTGTGTGCAAAAGTGCCACAATTGTTGAACAATGCAACATCAATGCTGAGTTCAAGTTAGGACAGTGCACATTGTGTGTGTACCGATGCATTTGTGTTGATGAGCTTATAAACTCTCCTATGTGCCTGTGATCATGTGCACATAGATTGTGTGTATGTGTGTGTGTGTGTGTGTGTGTGTGTGTGTGTGTGTGTTTGTCAGTGGGGGGAAGCCGTGGCGGAAGGCTTTAGGGAAGGGACAATGGTAACCACGGATACGCATAGGTCTGAATGGAGTGAGAGGAGCACCTGCACGCTGAGTTAGTCTTCTGTCTGAGGAAGTCATCCACTCACTACAGGGAGTCGGCCATTGTCTTTTCAAACTTCACCCACAACAAGAGTTTTCCAGCATTGTCCCTGGAAACATCACAGCTTAACACTCCTAAGAAACTTTGTCTCGTACTAAAAATACAGTAAGCCCCCCCCCATTTTGACGCTGTCACTTTTCTAAACTTCTAAACTTTCCAAAAAGCCATTGTTTTGTAAACTCTTTTCAGAAGACAAAAGGTTCACTGGAGTTCACCATCTATTGTTTACCTATCAAGAACAGAAATCTCTCCTCCTCTATTGGATGAGTTTGACTTGTTTACAGAGGTCAACATCCTCTGAGTTTCCTCTTAAAGTCCCATGCAAATTCACAAGTTTGCATAATTTACTTGTGCAAAACTGCATGATTCATGGACAAAGTGACTTCATTTCCATGCGGGCTATATTGAATATTAGTTTACTTTAAAGTCATCCTGTTTAAAATAGCAGTGCTTCAACACAAGAGGATTAAGCACTTCAGAAATTAGTTGACCAACCAAGGAACAACTGCTTAAACTTAGCAGGGAAGTTAGCTAGATGAGAAGCTGATTAGCAACTAAGATGAGTCTGCTAAAGTATTACTTAAAAATCCACTAATTGGTTAGATTCTAACAGCAAGCATAAGAGGACTAAATGTATTTCCTTAAAAATGAGGACATGTATCTGTCCAGGTTTCTAAAATCCAAGTTTTATTTTCAGTGGTAAACATGAATTGTTCACAGCTCACAAATGGTCCACAACAGTAAGTGGAGTAGAGTTCAAGATGGCCATATTTGACTTTTGTGACTCTCAACACATGGGACTTAGATCAAGATATTGATGGGAACATGCACAAACATACTAATATCTCAACATGAATATTAAGTAAGTTACCTATAATGCAAAGCTACAGGTCCAGTCCATAGCCATGTTGTGGTATTTCGCAGTGATATTGGCGAGTTCCTTCCAACCTCTCACCATCATTTTAAGGGGCTTTAGAAGCCAGCTAACCTTCACTGAAAACACTTTTTGCCGTCTACATTTCAACACCTCTCTCCTGTTATCCCCACTCCTCTTTTCCCCTCCACTGGAGATAAAACAGCCTGTCACATCGAGTGTGAGAACATCCATCAACACCACTACTCACAAGGCCAGAGGGAAGGTAGCGGGTCGCCCTCGGGCCAAGAGGTCACAGTCTCTCCAGACACACGGCACAGGTGCATTGGTTATTGAGGCGCTGTCCTGGTTAACAAGGGAGTGAAGTTTAATGGGATTGTTAAAAAAGTGGTTGTCAACAACTTTGTTAGTTAGGCATGATTTCCAAACTTTTAAAAGTGTTTTGCTTTGTGCTACTTCCTCCAGCATGATGAAATGTTATTTCCTTATGGAGTTGCATAGGATCAGTTATTCACTACCACAATTTACTTCAAGAATTAATAATGCCAACAGCTAGCTTGGTAGCACATGTTATCAGGTACCACATATGCAAAAATGGAAACACTGAAATAAACATCAACTATAACTAGCTGAAATTTGTCAAGATGTTGAAATTAAGCAAAATGGCATAATCTAATATTTCTCCTTAAATACTGGAGATAAATGTTTCAGATCATAACCCATTTTTGGCCATAACTGTGCGACACCAGCATCTAAAGTCCAGTCTGATCTGATGTGTAGGTACCATAGTTGGTGAGAATCCTAAGTGAAATGTCATGACGGAGTCAAAGTTAAATATAGTTTTAGACATATAGCTATGTGAGTCACTGCCCTGTAGGCTGAACCTGACAAGGCTGCCCCAGAGAAAAACCACACTGAGCTCCTGCTGTCTTCACAAGAGTGTGTAGAACTCATATACACACTCCTGGAATTCACTTCACACATACATGCGCATACACAGATGCTCACAAACATCTCTACATGATCAGTATCTCGTTCAATTAAAGTTCAAATATAGATGGTGTAATATAGACCCATTTTCAAGACATGATCCAGCACGTGCCAGCATAAGACACAAATACATGCCAAAACATGAGGCTGGAATTGGTGATACTGTGTTCTGCATATTCAGGTAACAGCTTCTCATTTTCATCTGGAGTTGACCATCACTTTTGCTGCTTAAAATGGCAACAATAACACCAGCAGCAGATTATATCCATTGTCACTTGTTTAAGTTGATTCCGTAACAGCTATAATAAAACTGTTGGCTGGTTGTCATACTCTCTGCAAGCCAGAGTTTGTAGCAAATATTCATATTTAATCCACATATTTTAAATCTTGTCAGATTATAGCTACACACTGGGAACATTAGTTAGGCTGCCACTAAAGACTGCAGAGATCTTTTTCAGCCAACAAAAGCTTTGAAATTGAATCTTTTAGTTATTCATAACTCTAGTTACTCACAAATGTTGAAAGCTAAACTTTAGATACAAAAAGAGACACAGTTGCAACAAACAGATATTCTCATTATCAGTTAATCTGCTGATTATTCCCTCGATTAAGCAATTAAAATGCCAGAAAATAGTGAAAAATGTCTAATGGTGATGTCTTCAAATGTCTTTTCACCAACCACAAAACTAAAGGATATTCAATTAGAAAAGGCAGCAAATTTGAGTATTTGAGTAAGTGGAACCAGAGAATATTAGGCATTTTTAATCAAATAATTAATTATCAAAAGAGTTGAAAATGAAATTTCTGACAATTGACTTAGCGATTATAGTTTCAGCTCTACTGCATTCAGAAATTAAATAGGAATAATGCTATTCAACAAAAGTTATTCAAATAGGCTTTAATATCTACTGTACATCATGGACTAAATGACAGAATATACATAGTTAGTCTATTACTGAACAAATGAATAACATTCAGCCATTAAATAAGCCTTAGTGCTTCACATTATTACTTACACAAAACTTATTCAAACTGGATAACTGTTCAGGGTACTTCATATAGTCCAAGTGCACACTTCATTAACAAAGCATCTGTGTACAGCTCCAACAGCACATCTGCACTTCCCCCTCAATTGCTGTCCGCAACCAAAACATGTGAAGCCGATATAATGCTCACACATCCGAGTGGCTGAAAACAAACCAGGGAACACTGGCCCAAGTTCTACTCAGCCAAAGACATGTTCTTCCAGATTGGACATGGCCCGAGCTGCCCTTAAATGACCTCACAACAAGGAGGTCGCATGAATCCTCTGTAATGTGTTTGCTCAACAGGGCTTACATTCACTAACATGGACAGAAATGTTGCACTTCTATACCCATCACACTGCAGGAAACCTCCAATTTGGGTAAGAATGAGGTTTCCAAAATCACTCCAACTAATCCCTACTCAGTCCCATCTAATGTCCACTTTCTGGGCTAACACATTCTACTAGAGTGTAGCTCAAGTGCAGAAATAACTTATGTAACATACCAAAAGCCATACCAAGTGGTCTGGCCAGCTAGCAAAGGGCTTACACTAAAATGTAAGGCTTTTCTGACGGGGGGTGGGGAGTGGCCAAAACAGATGAAAATCCACTCTGGCCACAGCTGGATGTGGAGGAATGTGGGCTGAATGTGTGTCACATCTGCCCCAACTGAGGGTACTTGTTTAAATCATAACATAAGCAGACATTCTTTAAGTGGAAAGCGGTGTAGAGTTATTTACACAATCACAGTGTTTAATGTAATTAAACACAGAATATTTGGGTCAGTTTGTCGTTTCTTCTGGAAGCTGGAAACCCAAACTGAAAGTCTTTAACTGCAGCTGATAGAGGGAAGGGGGTCCAAATGTAACTTGATCTAAGTATGACAATTTTTTTAAAAACACAGTATTAATTCTTTAAGGGGATTTGAACATGTTCGAGGGAAAAGAGCTTCCTGATGCCATACAATTCAAACATACCAAATTAAAACAGGCTATCTTGTTTAAAAATGGTAGATCACTTCATCTAACAAAAGTGAATTTTGGTCTCCAACACAACTCCCACATCTGTTTCTCTCTATATTCCAAATCTGACCAGACTCACATAGTGTGGAAACTGTGTAAGTGACAACATAAATTACTGTGTACAGCTGATAAACTGAAATACTTCCACTAATAGTTGTAGTTTTCAGTTTATATTACCTCATTTCTGGATGTCATACATCTACAAGCTACAGAAAGAGAAAATTCTGTGGGCTCACAAAGGGAATGATTTCGTTTTCTTTCTGAGACAAGAGTAGTTTAGACAATTTAGAAAGACGCAGGACCATTTTCTTACTCATTTTATTGCATGTGTAGGCCTGGAGTTCCCACATATTTTGTTTTACTTAGAAATGCACGTTTTCCAAACTTTGTGTTATTTCCTGCATTTAAAGAGTTTGTTTTGTACAATACAATTTAGGCTGACTGTAGCTGGGCAACACAAGCACAAACTAGGCCAAATTGAAGGTTTTTCTTCACAATAACTACCACCTAAAGATGTCAACAACTTTAACAGGCGTATACTTACAGGAATAAAAGGATCAACATGTTTTTCTTTCAAGTATTTTCCAACACTTTGTGCAATAAACAAACTTTTCAAGAGTGGCGCATTATCATATCCATGGTTACCGCTATGTACTAGAAAAATCATTATTGTCGCTGCTTCAGAATTTTATGAAATATCATGAAGTCGCAATTACACGACTCTCGGAAGGCTTTTAGTTTGACACTGAAGACACGTCGGCGGAACACTCCAGTGCCCTGGTGACATGCAAAAATCTCAGAGGAAACAGTGATATCAGTTTTGTTCACATTTCAGGATATTCAAAATCACAAATGTAAGTTTGAACAGAACCCTATGGCTTTAAACTGAGAGCCATGATAGGTAAAGATCCCAACATGACGTTCTTACATCTGTGCATCAACTGGCATTTCTTCAACAAAGCAGACCAAAACTCCTGATGCCAACTGCTGTGCTGCATCAACAGAATATCATCTACTGGACATCTTCATGCCTTTATCATTAACACATGGCTGATGGTGAAGTCAGCGTTTGTGTGCGTGTGTAAAACAAAGAGGGAAGAGCTTGAGTCATACAGTCATGCAATAAGCATGAAGTTTATTATAATATAGCTTCAATGAAATAGAGTGCATGAGAATAGACAAAAATGCAAAATGAGGTTGCCAGTGAAAGAGGAGCCAGTTTACCTCTTATCTCACTTTTAACCTGGTCAGTCAAGTAATAGCCAACACATGGCCCCACTCTGCAGGACAGCAGCACAGCAACTGCTGCGTTGCCAGCTGTTACTGTGAACAACACACACACAAGACACACAAACACACATCACTCGCCTCCGGTAGAATACACTCCCTAGTTTAAGAAAGCAAATTCAAAGCTCATATAGCGAGCTGCATAGAGAGGTTTTAATACTGGCACCTCTTTACGTTTCCCCAAAGTCAAGAACTGGGTAACTGGGAGGAAGAGCGATCAAAAAGCAAAGATAGAGAGAAAAAAAAAAGGAGAGGTAGGATTAAAGTCAGTGAACCCGAACAAGTCAGAAAAAAGAACAAAGGAAGAACTGATTAAAGAGAGAAAGAAGGAGGGTTTCCCTTCACTAAAGAAAAACACATGAGGAAGGATATTATGTGCAGGAAGACGCTGTGACAGAGATTACTTTCCACACAGAGGAGAGAGATGGAGTTCAACTTTTCTTTGTCTCAGAAAGTCTGGGGGGAAAGTCCCACACTCACACTGGGGTGATGCAAACACATTGATGTAATGTACACACTCACACTTACCTTTCAGACAGAACATGGCTCCTCAACGAGTTGAAGACAATGTATCCACAAGAAACAAATACCTGTTTCTCTATCTCTTCTTCCTCTTCCCAGATTTCCCTCTTTCTCGCCCTCCTTTCCTCTCCCTCTTTCCCCGTTTCTCTACACTGCTTGGTCAAAGCGTTCACACACAGACACACAGATCCTGACACATGCACTCGTCTCTCCCATTGCCTCTCTCGCCATCTCCCTCCCTCCCTTTCTCCCCTCACGCACACACACACACGTACACGCTCTGAGTGGCAGCTAGCCAACTTCTACACCGCAGGAAGCTGCTTTGCAACCCCCCCTCCTTTCTGTATCCCCCCTCTCTCTCTCACTGCATCTCTGAATGTCCCTCCACCACGCCGACCTCCCCATCAGTGTTTAGAGGTAGAGAGTAGAAGCCCAGCCTTAATCTGACACCCCTTGTTCAGTGTCATTAATGCAGATACAATATTTTACATAAAGGCATATGTATATTATATGTATATATATATATATATATATATATATATATATATATATATATATATATATAGTCAATGAATGTCTTTAAAATCTATGCTCTTATTAGGGCAGGCCAAAATAATATAGTTAAATTACAAAAACACACTCAGAGGGTGAGCTTCATTGAGGGTTGTGATTGTAGAGAATCTGGGCAGTCAGCAGTTCAGAGGGAGGCAGGGGGCCCCGGCTTCAGGCCTATCCATTGTGCGCTGATCAAACATAATCGCTTTAATCCCCACAGTTCAACTGTTTGTTATCAGGAGCAGCGACAAGCTCGTGCATCCCATAACCTCCACGCAGGCCGCTCTGAATTACTATCAGCAACTGACTCTCTCTCACTGTGAGAGACATTATCAAGACAAAATACCAATTGTCATTTGGGTGTTAAGGTGATGCTCTCTAGCTTGTTAAAATTTAAAAGGGGTACAGCAGCAGCAGCTCTTACTGTAGATCACTTAAAGTGAGAAAAGAGCACAGTGGTGTAGGCTTTAGTGCCCTTACAAAATAACTATGGTAAAAACAAAGCAGAGAACCAAAATCACACAGAAGCTAAAAAGAGATTTTTTTTAAAGTAAATGAGTAAATAGAAGAGAAAGTTGTTGTAGTTTTGTTGAAAAAGTAGCAATCCAGGATTTTGTGATTCAAAGTTTGCAACGCCATCTTTTTTAAACCTTAAAAGGACAGGATATAAGTAACCTCATCAAAAAAAACATCCAATGGCGAATCAATACACAATTAACACTTTAGCATAAGTGTCCTTTAATGGGGTTGTGTTGTGCCAAAATGTGAACACAGTGACAACAGCGAGGAAATGTGTCAACTCAAAGTTTGGCTTACTCCAGATCAGATAGTTGAATACAAAACGCTATTGATTTCCAATGAGGCTCTCTAATGGCTTTCTCTTACACTGCAAAAACATAGTTGGTTACTGCTTCAAGGACTCCTGAAACTTAAAGGTAAAATCCACTCTACCCTCATTAAGCAAGATACAAACTGGGCTGAGAAAGAGTTTGACTTATTAGGAGTATGCAGGTTTCATTTATTAATCAAACACCACATCCACTCTTATCCTGATCAGCGCGTCAAACTCTAATCAGCGGAGTCACAAACTCACTGTGACGGAGCACCTGGTGACATCCTCTAATCGCATATCGCTAATTTTTTGGTAAGTGATCCGTGAAAACTCAATGCTTATAATTTGCATTACCTTCTATCCTGAAGCCAATATTTATCATGCATCACAGATACCAGCATAACAAAGACAAAATAGAATATATTATTAGTATTTTACTTTACTTGAAGCACACGATGAGCAGTCTTAAACAGTGGGTGTTATGGTTTAGCACCATCATGTTAACAACACTATAACCTTTCATGCAAAATGTTTACAATAATTATAGCAATTTAAACAGTTGATTGAAGCGGAATGAAATTATGAAAAATTATGTTCATACTATTACTGCAATTTATGTTATCATAAAGCGTTATAAAAGGCTTAAGGCCAATGTATACTTCTGCACTGAGTCTACGCCATAGCCACGCCGCCATGAGCTTTTACACTTGTGTCTGCGTTGAACCGCCAAAACACTTGTTGGCTGCTCTTGTAGTCTTTCCAAATGTTTCTGAACTGAATGGATCAAATTGTTATAGTGATCAAGTCATTTTTGTGGGTCGTGATCCTGACAAAAATGTATCCACCGTTTTACATCTGCTTCTTTCACAATGTTAAGTCTATGGCAAAATGTCTAGTAAAACTTCAAAGCACAGAGCACTTCCTGGTGGCTTGAAGGAAATGTATTGCTACCAAACCGACAAATCACAGTTCTGGCGGTCTGTGTTGCTGCAACATGTAGTTACATTTACACATGGTGTAGGGTACAGCATAGATTCAATGCAGAAGTATAAATTGGTCTTTACAGTGGCATTCAAACTACACTTCACATTGGGTTATAGTAGTTTATATAGTTATCTATATATTTATAATGATGGGCTTAATAGAAAGTCTTTACTCTTACTCTTCATCAGGTCTAATGTCTGACAATGAAACATACTACACCGGTTTGTACGAAAAGCAGTTACTTTTTGGGCATCCAAAAAACTACAAAATAAAGTCCAAATAACAGCGGTATAATTATAATAAAGAAATGTGACAGCAGTACCCTATTTCAAACATACATTTGTAAAAGATGTTCTGTCCAAGGATGTGTGTGTGTGTGTGTGTGTGTGTGTGTGTGTGTGTGTGTGTGTGTGTGTGTGTGTGTGTGTGTTATGAACATGTTAATCCCACACCAGCACGCAGGCTATGACACGTCTGCCTCAACCAGATGTCACCAATTACAGTCTGATTGGTGTGAGTGTGTGCGTGTGTGACACGGAGCGCCTCTGCAAGGGTAAGTGCATTAAATGAGAATGCCACAAAAACACAACCCTGGAAATAATCAACAATTAAAACGCACACAAATCCCCGAATAGATCCACCTAACCAGACAATAAAACCTGACTTCATCAAACCTCCACCTTAACTGGCTGCTTGTTTGCCCAAATGGATTTAACTTTAACCTTCACCATGAAGCCCTCAACTCTGAAGAAACACTTGTGGTCTGTCTAATGACTGCTTATACAAAGTGGAAGTGGTAAGAGCAGGGAGGAGGAATTTCTCCCCTATTTTTAACCCATCATGTTAAGAGCCTTTTTGTTTGCCCTCTTTCATATAAAGGCCAGGGCCAGCTACTTGACTGTATTAAGGACAAGTACTAATTTCTTATTCATAGAGGACGTAGCATGTAGCTAAGTGACATTTAGAGTTTCCATCCACCCGTTTTCCACCTATTTTTATGTGATTTTTTAATTTAATTTTTATTTTTTGAGTGAAAACACAGAAAAAAAATGTGAAATATCCCCCAAACAGTTTTAAGCTTGCCTGAGGATACAAACTTGGGGTATCACCTGCGGGTCCGCGCCTACAACATGATGCCCAACAACTGGCTATACACACCGATCTGAAACACTCGGACACCAACGCAGAAACGGCAATACCAGCTCAAGGTACCAGCAAAGCCGCACAGACTTTAGGTGGTGAGTGCCAAATGACATCACCTTCATCAGGTATAAACTGTAGCACTGAACACAATCAACAAATTACAACCACAAACAAACCCAGAAACCCAGTATTTAAGAAACATGTTTCAAATGTTTCAGACTCTAAATCAGGCAAAGATGATTTGGGACCCATGCTACAAACCTAAAGGGCTACTAGGTAGACACCTAAATATTCGAAGCAAGATCCCCAAACGTGAACAGTTGGAGCATTTACTAATTCAATCAAATATTTCCTTTCTAGGATTAACAGAAACGTGGTTAACTTATTCATCACCCGAGGAATAACAATACTTTAGAAAGGACAGGGGTCAGGGGAAGGGAAGGGGGGTTATATTATATGTTAAAGACACCTTTAAATGCAATAAGATTGAATGGCCTGACGATACCAACCTTGAGTGTGTAGGAGTAGACATTATACTTTCTACAGAAATTACATTCACAGTCATATGTATATATTGTAAACCATCAGCTAAATTAGATTTTTGCAGCAACCTTAAAACCCTTATCAATCTTACTAATGTGAAAAAAGAGTAAATATTAATGATGATGATGGTGATTTCAATATTAACTGGGACAATAAGAAAGACAGGAAAAACCTTAAACAGATAACTGATCATTGTAATTTGGATCAAATTACAAACCTGAAAGAATTACTAAAACCTACAACCTTTTACCTGGTCTGTCTGATGATCATAATGGCATCTTCTTTTCACAAAAATTTACCAAAACACGATTTCATAATTCCAACTCATCTAATAATTGAACTTAAAATTAATAATGTATTGGTGAAAGATCCTCTCATCCTGGTTAAACTCGTTTTTCAAAAATTCTGTTCAAAAAATATCTCGATTATTCACCCCATCTGAAAATGTTTCTTTTCCTGTTAACTTCACACAGCCTATATTTATGATAAAAGAAATTACGGAACCAGATGTGGCCTCTATCATTGATGAATTAAATAATTCCAAAGCTAAGGATGAGTTCGGATTGGACACAAATTTCATTAAACTGCACAAAGAGTCTCTAGTATGCCCTATTACACATATGATTAATCAATCAATCAATCAACCAACCAGTCTTGTTCCACCAGATTGGAAGGTGGCCACGATTACACCAATTTTTAAATCAGGGAGCAGATTAGATATTAATAATTACAGACCAATCAGTATTCTTCCTGTTATATCTAAAATTATTGAAAAATGGATAGCAAAACAACTAATAAAGCATCTGAATAAATGTTGTTCCCCTCTGCATCCCATGCAATTTGGCTTTCGTACCTATCATTCAACTGAAACAGCTGTTAACGTCTTTATTGAAAAGGTCAAACATTCATTAGACATTCATTCTGTTGTTGGTGCTGTTTTCCTGGATCTGAAAAGGGCTTTTGATACTGTCAATCATCAAATACTCCGGTACAGATTAACAAACTTCAATTTCTCCGAACAAGTCATCAGCTGGATGAACTCGTACTTAACCAAAAGAACACACTGTGTCTCGCTCGACAATATTAAATCTCCTCACCTCGAATGTCCAGTAGGAGTCCCCCAAGGCTCTATACTTAAACCAATTCTGTTCTCCTTATACATCAATGACCTACCTATAGTATGCCAAAATATCAATGTATTAATGCATGCATGACACAGTAATCTTTACACATGCCAAAACTGATCAAGAAGCCTCACAATCTCTTACATCTGCACTGACCCGTGTACAGGAATGGCTCACAAAATCATGTCTACTATTGAATCCTAAAATAACTGTTTGTATGATGTTTTCTAAGCGGCCGATTGAAAGGACACACTCAAATATATTCTTGAAAGAAGAAGAACTACAGATAGTAAACAAATTCAAACACGGTGGCATTGTACTAGATCCCACATTGTCCTTTAAAAATCATGTCAAAAGGCCTTCAAAAACTGTTAAATTTAATCTCTCCAACTTTAGATATATTAGACCATCACTCTCATGTAATACAGCCAGAATGTTTCTTCATTCCATGATCCTTTCTAATATTGAATACTGATTTACAAACTGGTCACTTACAAATGCCACAACACTCGAACCAATAGTCACTCTTCAAACGAGCCTTAAAAATCTTTGTTAGAAAACCGCTTTCATATCATCACTGCTTAATCCTGAAGAAATATAACCTGCTAAGCTTTGAAAATTTTCTGAAGTTCAAATATGCCTGTGCTATATATTAGATCCTACATGGACTTGCCTCACCCCCACTAAGTGAGTACATTAAATTGAAAATAACAGGAGGTGGCAGAACCGTAACCAGGGCTTCCACGAGAGGTGATTGTATGGTGCCTTACAGACGTACAACATTTGGACAATATGTATTGTCAATTAAAGGGTCAGAGATCTGGAACAAATTACCGGCTGCTGTGAGGGAATGTCCGACTTACCACAGCTTTAAGAACCAACTCAAACAATGGCTCAAGACACATCAAATTTGTGACCACTAACATACTTTGCTGTATTTTATGTGTATGGGTTTGTTTATTGTTGTATTGTTTATGTATGTGTATGTTTACCATACCAGATCCAGCACTTTACTGCATTAAATAGCACTTTAACATAATTAAAATGTACTTCATGTAAATAGAATAGCACTTTACTGCGTATGTGTGTGTGTCTGCCGTACTAGATGCAGCACCCTCCTGCACTAAACTGCTCTCAAACAAAATTAAATTGAACATTATTTCAAAAACAGCACCTTAAATTACATAATCCCTGTCTGCTAACTGTGGTGTCTTTTATAATATGTTGAAAATTGTGGCGTCTCTTAAATTGTGTTGTATCGTACCTAATTTCAATGTTTAGCTGTGTTACCTTGTACTGTGATGACCTGATGGGGGACTACAGATGTAAAATAGCCTTTGGGCTAATTCTGACATATTTACATTGCTGAAAAGCTAAGATGTCCATTAATATGCACTGTCCCTTTTAAATAAAAAAAAATAAAGAAATTTAAAAAAATTGGAATAAAGTGCAATAAAAACAGACTTAATTACTGAATTAATCATGACCTACATGAAGCATGTGACTTAAACGTATACCAGTGGTTCTCAAACTTCTTCTGTGACTCCCCCCTTCAGAAGCCAAGAAAAGTTCAGAAAAGTTTGATAAGTCTTTGCTGTATTTTGGTTGCATTTAGTATTGTATGTATTTTCAAAGTTATGTATATATTATTATGTAAATCCTCATCCTTTTTGTTCAAGCTGTGAAGTCTGATTTAGTCTGTTTTAAAAAACTGTCTTCTTCAGGACATTTTAGCACTGGACTGCGTGGCAACACAGGTCTTCTGGTTAAATGGCAGTCTCACAGTATAACTACAGGATATAAAGACCGCATTCAAAGGCATTCCAACTGACCGCTGTGGTCGTTTTCCAAAATACAGTCTTTGTCTACAAAAACAACACTATCATAAGGGCTGACTTGTGTCGAAGGCCACATATTAGGCAATATCTTATCTTAAACGTCAGTCAGAAACTCAGTGTACCGTGCATCGTGTATTGTTTCCGGTGCAGCACAAGCACGACATGTTGTTTCTTTACAAGATAAAACTAAACATCACATGCAGATAAGAACTAACCTTGTTGCAGCAAACGTAACACTTCGCTAACACAAACAGTTAAGACACGCAATGAGAAGGAATCTAGAATTAGAAAAATCTGATCCTACCCTCCCTCTCTCAGCTAAAACATATTTATCAGTGAGCAGCAATTATAAAGAAGACACATCGTATGACAGAAAAATATGATTGGATTTATGCTAAAGGCGACTGGAAAAAGATCATCTACTTCCACATGACATCCTCACAGCTCATGTATATTTGGATTATAATCTCTCACCTCTGTTGGGACAACATAAATGCATCCTATCAACATAAGCCCTCTATCCTCTTCCAAACTGAAATCATGTTTCTAAATATAATCCCTTATTTTTCATCTACATCGCCTTTTCATCAGAGTCAGGACATTAGATCCCATAATAGAAAAGGTAATAGGATACATACAATATGATACAGAAAAGGTGGGTGGTGCAAGTCAGATATTTAGTGGGTTTTAGTGGTAAATGCGAATTAATGCGATTTATTACAGGCTGAAACTCGTCTGCGACGTGTAGCAGGCTTTGTAGGGGTTTTCAGCATACAGTAGATCTGATCTGGGATCAACTAATAGAGACATTAAATTGAGGTTATGTGGGTCAGAGAGAAAAGGATTTGACTTACCTGAAAAGCATCATTGTCAGCGCATATAAGAGAAAGACAGAAAAAAAGGTGATTAGAAACAGTTTAATTGTATCTTGCGTGTAACTGTATATTTCTGTGTACAGTAGGAGTGTGTATATGCACTGGGCTGTGAGCCACATCACCAGATTTCCACGTCTGTCTTTTAATGAGGCCTTGCTGGTTTATAACCCCCCCCCAACAGCAAATTTTCATCTGCTAATCTGGATTTACACGCAGACTACATAATGATGACAAGTGTGTATCGCTGTGTGTTTGTCCATTCCTTAGCTCATCCAAAACTCCCCCAAAAAGACTGTTATGCAAGACTTTAGTCTCCTCTGAATACTCTCAAATTTCACTATGTATCTCACACAGACAAATATATCCTAAAAGACCTTTTCATACAGTCTAGTCTCATTAATGGCATTTTATAATGCCATTAATGCCATTAATTAATGGCATTAATGGCATTAATTAATGGCATTATAAAATGGCATTATAAAATGCCATTAATGCCATTAATTAATGGCATTTTATAATGCCATTTTATAATGCCATTAATGCCATTAATTAATGCCATTTTATAATGCCATTAATGAGACTAGATGACCCATTTCTGGTTCTGGCCGCTGGTATAATATTTAGGTTAATATGTTGTTGCCCTAAATGTGTAAATGAAGGTCAAAAAATAGAAAGTCACAGTGACATACTGTAGATACAATAAAGCAAATCACACACAAAATTCAACCAAACACTAAATCCCTCAATCCCACTTGCATGTTAACACGGTACACTGCCACTTGCCAAAAAAGGAAATCTCAATAAATTAGAATCAAGAGTCATGAAGTTCATTTCATGCAGTGACTTGCTGTACACAACACATGAGCAGCATATAGTAATATAGTAAGAAGCTGTAAAGTAATCATGTAAAGTCCAGATCCAGCCCGGGGCCTGACTGTCTGATCTATTTCTTGACATGGCCTTCCAGAACAGCCATCAGGCCTGCCCGTTGATTGATTGAGATATACAGCCGTACAGGGGGGAGATCAATAGGTTTTGATTGAGGAGATTGATCAGGTCATTGTGTGCCTGGAGTAAGAAAGAGAGAGGAAAGGAGACAGTAAGAGGAGGGGGGAATTCAAAATATTGATGGAGGAGTCTGAGAGAAGACTATCACCTCTTTTTCACCGTTACTTAGCTGTTGCCACCTGCAGGCTTCGGGGCCTTATGATCAGAGCTTTTTCTCGAATGTGTCCCAGTTCTACATTACATACAAAAACTAAAGTAGGTTTCCAGTACGTTATGAAGATGTCAGTATGCATACTAAATACCCTTGATTTTTGTGTGTGCTATTGTCCCCACAACACATTGTGCAAAGAAAAGTAAAAAGTAAAACAAAATATGGATAGCGGTTAGAGAAGTTCAAGGAACATCTCATAAAACTAGACAGTATTAGATCTTTGGGGCATCCTGATGGAAAGAAAATAATAATACACCAGTCACAACTCAGTATTGTTGATCCACCTCAACTTGCCAGATCTTTACCAGAACAGCCAATAGCAGCCTGTATAACAGACGGCTCTCTTACACATGATTGGTTCAGAGTTACCCCAATAGGAAGGTCAAACTGAACCACACCAGGAAACACTCTCTTGCACACCCGTTTCCTTGGCAAACGAGGCAAACACCCAACCAGTCAAGCTGGAGGCTGCGTCAAAATTGCAGCTTTAGGAGCCACAGGCACTCATTTTAGGGCTATATTTACACACAGGCACGGTGCGCGGCTGCCCATGTGTCTTGTAATGGGTCCTGGCAAGCTTGTGGAAGCAAGATCCAGATGTTATAAATACTTCAGGTTCAAACTAGAGAGGTATTCTTATGAGATGTTTCCTCTGTGTGGTGTGCAGTGTGCATATGTGTGTATGCTTGTATGTGCGCTCTGGATGGAATAGTTTTATATTGACCTGTCTCTGACACTGTCTCAGGCCTAGAATTAGCTATAAAAAGATATAGACTGTGTGTATAACAGAGAGACACAGAAAGAAAGAAAAAAAGGGTGTGGGGGTAGAAAGAAGCACAGTAGTCTTTGGGGGGAAAAAAGTCTAGTAGTCAAATAACACAATATGGATTGATGGATTAACAGACTGACTTCTCTCCATCTCCAAGATGTGCTGTTAGCTGATATAACAAAATCAATAAACACTCCTCCTTCCTTCCTTTAAGATTTAACAAGTAAATGTTCAATTACCATCGAACGAAACTGACCATTTTGGATCTGCTTCCAGACTCTACCTCCTACATAATCAACATGGAAAATCAAACTATTATTAAATTAACAGTGAAGGGATTAAAATTAGATGTGTCAATAAGCCATGAGGGAGAAAAAGATAAGGTAAGCTGATAGAAGAATCAAACAGAAAAATAACATGGAGTATAGTGCATTCAGATAAAGATTTGGCTGCACACTTGACAAAACCAATGCATGCAAAAACCAACACATGCAGATGAATTTAATAATAAACATTAATGTTTTTTGGTTTACACCTTACATACACACACGTTTTATACCATCTGACATAATGCGGTGAACATCTAAAGCCTTGGTTTTAATGACGACATTCCAAAACGGTGACCGCAGCTTCTACCCTTTGACTCTACCCTTTGAAAATGTGAGGACCTCAAAACATGCCAGCCATGTGCCGCCCTGGTCTGTTTTGGGAAGGGGCAGGTTAAGAGGTGGTATGAGTGACTAGTAAGGATTGAGACATGCAATAAACGACACCAACAGCAACTAGCTAGATCCACATTCCTGTGAGGCAACAAAGTGGCAACTTGTGCTGTTTGCAACTGTTGACTTTGCTCATCCGCATCCTAGCGTGCAAAATGTACCTGGCTACGGGAGCAGTTTAGCGCCAACTTGCAGACTACGCCTTGTAGAGGTTGATCACTTTCCCAGGCCAACAAGCCGCTGACCAGACCAAGGCCACTTCCTGTAAAGGGTCTCTGTGTTGTTGTTTTGGTCTGCACACAGATATGATTACCATGTTCAATTCTGCCCAAAATGAATCGTACCAAGGGGGAAAAAACAAACCAAACCAGTCGGATTCAACCACACTAAAACAACCAGGTTTGAAAACGCCCTTATACACGTGTCCTGGTTTTCCGTCGGAGAACAATGGAAACAATCCTGATGTTAATGCGTGTCAGTAAAGTCACAAAATAGTGTCTTATTAAAATAGTCACATGCAGACTATATTGCCATAGAACTGTGCATATGTAAACATGTAGGTAAACGACTATGTAACATGAGCAAAGCAAATATCTACTGTACATTGTTCTGTGTTGCCACATTGTGTCCAAGCTTCAATATCAGATTTGTTTGCATTCAAAGCTTCCCTGACGATATCCGAACATTGAAAGTAATTTTGGTATCATTAGAGTGGGTGACGAATGATTATGGATGTTCTTGCTGATTTGAGTCCAGCTGAGACAGACTTGTCACTGTAGCTGGAGACGACGGCAGTATGGGTCAGGGTTAATGAAGAAAGTTAAGGGAATATGGTGGAGCATATGTGTCTTTTTCCATTTTAAGGTGAAGGTTAGACTACAGTTACAACCATTGTCCCCTAAGTCTTACTGACACCACTGACCAAATACACACGCACAACTAATGAACTGATCAATAAATAATGAGCCCAGTCGGGAAACACAATACCCCTGAGGCATTGAGAGAGGTATAAATGGCATTCTTACCTTGATGTCCAAATCTAAACTAGAAATGTCATTAATGAAAGAAGATTATTCTACAGTATAACCACTCGGTCTGAGTGATGGGCTATGCAAGCCTCCGCACACGGACTCTTCCTCTCCCTGGCACCAAACCCTGTGCTCACATCGCCACCAGCCTGTGACATCACTGTGCCCGTGACATCACCAGCCTGACGCATCATTGTTTACCTATCACACACTCACAAAGTCCCCTTTGACCCCCTAACTGTCCCACTGATCGCAGATACCTCCCGCTCGCTCCCTATAGCAACCAGGAAGTGCCAGTGCCGTGGAGCCGGAGAACAAGGGGCCATAAAAAGACAGTGACCCACTTCTTGCTTTGCTTGTGCATGTAAACAAGTCATTCACTGGCTTCCTGGTTGAGAGCGAGAACAAAAATCCATTCAAAGGAGCTCAAGACATTGTGACAAGTTGTGATGCGGACAAGCCAAACATACCATGTGTTTTAGTGGGTGTGCATCTCATGAAAGATACTAACAGAAATCAATACGCAATTCGTCATGCTGTCGTTCCTTCCCTCTCACCTATTTTGTGTTGAGGCTGGTAAACCCAGTTGTCATCATCGTCCCCCTCGCCGCCGTCTACGGCATGAAGTTGAGTGTGCGAGTGTGAGCACGTTTGATGGTTGTGGATGGCATGGAGCTCATTCTGGCTGTGGAAGATGCGTCTGCTCTGGCGGGAGAGGGTGGACACGCTGAGCCAGCTCAGAGCCCGGGTCAGGCCTGCAGATTTCTCCTTACGAAAGGAAGCGGACCTCCTGTCCCCTCTCATCCTCATTCAGGGTAAACAAGTCCAAGACAGGAGGATGTAGGATCAAACTGTTTTAATCTACAAAGATAATCCCCAGATGTAGATCCTTAGATGGGTTGGTAGATATTCACTGTAAGTCCAGATCATGCGATTCCAAACATATCTGACTACAGCATTGAGGTCTGCAAACGAGCTAATATGCTTCAAAGTTTTCAGATTCTATGTTAAGAATCAAATTAGTTCCAGGTGGAAGTTCAGCCCAGTTTTCCTTCACTTTGGTTGCACAGTTCCACATCATGACTCTGAACCCGACAACTTCCAACCTCTTTCTCCATCAGTTAATCTCTGTGTCACAAGCCAAAAGTCAGACTTAAATCATCCCTTTTCCTTTCTTCTCTTCCTTTGTCCTTAAAGACTCCAGGCGGGATTCCCAAATCCAAAGAGGTAATTAGGCAATCCAGCAATCTGGAAAATCACCACCCCTCGGCGGCATACACTCCAATACACACACTCATATGTGCACACTCACTGTTGGCAGTAATGTTCCTTGGTGGTGCATGACAGGGTGGAGAGAGGTTTCCAAATTACATTAAGATACTTTTCAATCACTGCGAGTCAGCGGTTGCTGTTTACAACCACATGTGCCCTTGAGTGTAGTTATCTCCAGTTGTTAGCACACACACACACACCAGCTGACACGCACCGTCTTAGTGCCAGGCCAAACCCAGAGGTTAAGAGGTTTCAGCGTCCCTGGGTCTATTCCCAGCCTGATGAAGTTACATGCATACTCACACATTGGCACAAACAAACTCATGTATGAAATCCTCCCGCCACAAGTTCCCAAAAGGGATCCTCTATTATGTGTGTGGGTGCCAGGTGGTAAAGATGAAGCCGCCTCTCAGGGTTTCCAGAGACACCTTCTTCTTATTCCTCTTCTCGCTGTTTTGACCACATTCCCTGGTGTATCGCCGTTACTGGTGCATGAGGAAGAAGCATGCCAAGTTGATGTTGTGAAAACAGTCCCAAAGTGTTGCCAGCTGCCAGGATCTAAATATCCAATCAGCTGATCAGCACAAGTAATAGCAAGAACCAGGAAGGGAAGCCCACACCTGCTGAACACACACCTACCGTAGGGCGCAGGCAGGCTGATACGACCGGTGTGCTGGTGAGGATTCCCTCAACTCTAGTCTTGGTCAGTCCTCAAGAGCGTAAGTGTGACACTGACTATGTATGTTGTGAGTACAGGGTTAGGATTACACCCAACCCTAGTGGCCACGGTGCTGAAATACGAGTCAGCCCGTCCCTTCTTCCTTTCCTCCCTCCCTCTTTCTCTCCGTTTTCTAGGATCCCTGATCTCTGCCCCTCCCCTTCATCCGTTTGCCGGCATGGCAACAACTCCCCCCTCCCTGCTTCGTTTCTTTCTTCCCTCCCTTACACCTTTTTTTACCCACTTGTCCTTCTGTTTACTTTCCTCATTATCCTTGTTGTCTCTAGTCCCTCAGGTGTTTTCTTTTCTGGGACAAAGAAACAGCATTTAATTCAGACACTTCCAAATTTGTTGGTCAGATTGGTACACTCGTTTTATCATCTAAAAAAGATTTTTGATGCCAGTTTGAATCAAATAAAACAGAGGCAGACTCTGAGAAAACTTACTCTCTCTATCACTCTCTCTAAAGAGAAACAAGGAAAGTGTACAAGGAAACCACTACATTACTGTAGCTGATACTCTGCCTGAGGTGCTGAAACCAACTGGTTAAACAACAAATTCAAAGTACATGAATATGACACCAAACATGGCTGAACAAGGAGGGGTGATGAAAACACCCACCCAACACAGATGAATCAGTCAAACATTTAAGAAAATGCACTGAAGTGGTTCTTATTTTCAAAAGATTTAGGATAAATATGCAATTAGTGTATATTCTTTGTGAAAAAATATAATAACCAACACATATTTAGCTTTCCAACATAGGTTGGTAAAAACAGCACACAGTGAGGGATAAAAAAAATCTTTATGGGGCGCTACAAGTCTGTTTATGGTGTTTTCCCACCCAAGTGTAACCACAGAGGGAGTGTCTGACCACCAAGGTGTGACAATAAACCAGCGCTGTGAATGTGTGTGTGTGTGTACGTTTGTGTATTTATATGTATGAAGAATATGTGTCACAGTAACATCACAACCATAACCCCACTAGTTTCCACTCGCACAACCTTGATAAAACATAGATAGAAAATTAGAGGAAGTAGCTTCTGTCTAGAGACAGATTTGAAGCAATAACTTCTTATAGTGGATCTCCTGTTGTGGATCCATTACACTGCTGAAAGGTGATCCTAGATTTGTGGATGGGATGTGGTGTAAACCGAGACTTAAACCCCCATCGCTTTGACAGGTCCTTGACCTAATTCGCTTTTTCCCTTTAGAAAGGATATGTACTATCTCAACACTTGCTGTTTACACCAAAGGGACAACTGCCTGTTCATAATGTCCCAGCCTAACTTACAAACATGAGAAAATTTGGAACACACACACACACACATATATTTATTTTAAGACCTTTGTCCGCATTGATGACACAGTCCTTTAATAATTAACCTGCATCACTCCCTCCTGCGCAGCGATAAAGGGATCCGTTAGACATAAAAAGGACAACATAAAGTATTAAATGAAAACAGCTGATTAAAACAGCACAGGGCAAGATGTTAACTGGTTTTGATGAGGAAAATTATTAACCCGGTTCAAATTTACACCAACAAGCCAACATGGAAGACAATCTAAAATGAATACAGTGCAAACAATAGACATGAGTCAGGACCAGTTCAGTCTATTATTGATTTCCGCTTTTCAGGAAGAAACGCTGTTTTAGCACCATGACTCTGGGAAGGTTAAAGGTCATCATGAGAGTTCAGCATCCTGGTTCAACCCCCACCTCCCTTCCATTTCATAAATCTCCTTCTTTTCATTCACATAAAGCTGCACAGAGAAGCAACAGCAGTGACAATAATCAGTATGTTCAACCGGGTATCTATAGTGGTGTAGTGGACATTTTTCAGCTGGGCTAAGGTTTGACTGCTTCTGGTCAGAAGAGAACATCAAGATAAGTCTTTGACAGCTTTCATCTTTTGCCTAATTGTGTACCTACAAAGACCCCGATCAAATATTTGGTCTTAAAGGGCCAGTCATTTTTTGGTGTCATTAAGTGTTGAGTTTTAGTTTTAGCTTGAAAATCGGCATGTTGTGTGTTTCTCTCAATTACGGGCCTGCATTACTCCGATGCTTATCGTGACTACTAATGAAAATACACAAGTAACAGCATCAGAATACATGAAAAAAAGTTTTATTTTTAAAGTTTGTACTAAAAAACCTGCCAATGATCCTGAGAGGGTTCCAAATATTTGGTGCGCTTTAGTTTAGATTTGTGTCACAAATTTCTCATTTATCAATATCATCTTTACTTCTGTAGTAAAGAAACTATCCAGTAATCAAAGTAACACAATAATAAAATAAAGAACTTAAAAATGCAGATACAAATACATTAAAATACAGATCTATGGCTTTGACAGAGGGGAAGAAAAACATTTCTGTGTCTCAGATGGTGAGGGTGTATATGAACTGTTAATGTTAAACTACAGTATACCAGAAGATGTACTGTGTCACATGCTGGTCATCACCTAGTGCTGGTATTAAAAACTAAATTCCAACTTGAGTTTACTGTAAATTAAGCAATAACTTTATCTGCCACAGCATCACTTCAGCACCAGGCACTGCAGGTTCCAGGGAAAGAGTATGTGACTGCAAAATGTCAACATGTGATCATATCATGAGAGCCACGTGACAGTAATTAGCAGTTAAATGATAACAGACCCTGAACCATATGCTGTTTAAACGGGTTGTACAGGTCCACAATGTCAGTTTGGGACATACCTCTCATGAATGACAAGAAAGGAGACAGCAGGCAAAGCAAACGTAAGGACAGACATTGATGGACTAAAGTTAAGCTGCTAGCGTAATTAAAGCTAAACTACCTGAAATCACAATAATTTAAAAAGGTTTTTAGAAAATAAACTGGACTTACACAACCCTGCATCAAAAGGACACAAAATACATAGTAGATACTTGCGACAGTGTGACACTTCTCAGCAAGCAAGTAAAAAGAAAAACATAAAACAGAAACTACAAATGACCACGTGGATCCAAGATCCTTTGAAACCACTGATTATGAAGATAAAACATCTTACTCTGAAAATACAAAATCCTGTAATTTTACTCAAAATGAAGGAGAGCTAGCTAAGCCAACCAAATGATAGATCCTGCTAAATAAACACGCACACACACACACACACACACACACACTCGACACGCTGTCACCGGTTTGCGTGGCACGGTCAAGCGGTAGTGACCTGGTTGCCAAGTAACCCAATCAGGCATTTATAAGCCGGCAATGCCTGACATTGATATACACTGACAAGACACTGTCACACAAAGGGTAGATACAGCAGAAAAAGCCTACCTGGATGCAACACATAGGAGCGCACACAGCCAACACACACACACAAACACACACACACACACACACACAAGGTTTTAGTGCATCCACAATTGACTTTTTTCCCCCTGAAAGCAGACAAAAGCCTTGGATGAGTGCGTCTGCCAAATTCCAAATCCCAGTAAGTACAGTTTCACAGCGTGCGTCTCTCAGTGGTAACACATTCACAGAGCCAGTTAAACACAGGGGTTCAGCTACACCACAGAGGAAGGCTTTTATTACCAGACAGCACCCCACATTTAATGTGACGGTCATATGGGAGTTGATGTTTGTGTGTACGTGCGTGTTGATTAGGGACAGCTTGTCTGGGAGCACAACTGCTCTCCCCAATTTGGTTTCACTGCAATCACATTCAGATCAATGTCAAATAAATTCTGTTTAAAATTAGTTTAAGGATCAGAATTAGGCATGTATGAGTTATGGCTAAATTAGGGAAGTCATGTAAGTCAAAGAAAAGTATGCTCATCCTGTGTGTGTGTACGTACTGTATGTTTCTATATTAGGTGCCTACAGTAGGTGCTGGACTCTTCACCAAAGTGTAAGGAGTACGGAGGGCCTCTTTACTTTACTTAAACACTTGCACAAATGCATGTGTAGTGTATATGAATGAACAACAGTTGTCAAACACACTTGCTGGGAAGTTGGGATGCATACTAGTGCTTGCTTACCAAACTTATCAATGGATACTTAAAAGCTGTATTTAGTTTGGAAGACTACATTTGTTTTAGTAGTATGGAATCTGTTAACATTTACACCTGGCATTAAATGGGGGACCTCTGGGTCTAAAAAGTGAAGCCAAAGTGGAAGTGTCTTTAACCTGCATTGTTCCTAATGGTCAGCAGGGGGCGACTCCACTGGTTGCAAAAACAAGACCAATTGCATTAAAGTCTATGACAAAACTAAACTAATTCCTACTTGATTTTTTACCTCAGTAAACACTTTCCTGATTAGTTTATTGTCTCAATTGCTGGTTTCCAGTCTTCTTCTATACAACATGATGTTCATTTGGTAAATTATGGTCCCATTTAGAGGAAAATAGACGATAAAGCAGGGTATGCTTTAGGGTGTGGCTACCTTGTATTTAACAAGTCGACTCGCCACCACGGTGACCTAGGATAGAGGCGACTCATATCTACTGCACTGTGTACAATGTACTAACCATGAAATTGTTTTTGTGTCCTGACTGTTTTTTTCGTCCAAGAGCTTTGACACTTTCAAAGTGTGTTTTTAGTTCATGAAAGTGAATTGTAACATTTTGGTTGCCTAAAAATGTCTTGTTCAAAAGCCAAATATTAGAATCCAGTTAATATCACAGGTATGGTGAATTACAGATGCACCTTACTAACCACACTATCCAGCTCCACCCTCTTGGTTAACATCAAGGTGGCTATGTTCACTTCTTTTATACAGTCTACAGTCCACGTTGAGAATTGATCAAAATCCGATCACATCACGTTTTGTGTTTTGCATGTTATTTGTTTTTGGTTTTTGTATCTTTACATTCAAAAACTGCTTTCAAGTAAAGTCTGAAACCTGACATTGTTTTAACATTGTCCTACACTTGTCTTCTACTGTCAGTCCTCCATGCAATCATACACATTAATAGCATTAAGAAAGAGTACCAGTGCAGAGCAGTGAACAAAAAGCGTTGTGTTGTGGTAACTTCATGTGGCAAAGAGTGCAGGCAACCTCTTCAGACTCCCTTTAGGCTTTGCAAAGAGGTGATGTGTCATTCACACTGACAGTAATACCCAAGAGACTCTGCATTCTGACTTTAATGTGTTTATGAGGTATGTCAAAGAAACTGCATGATTTGTGTGTAAGATAACATTAATGTATAGTGCTTGTATATATTGTGTGGCACATAGCCTGATGTCTCCAAGGAGAAAATTTACCACATGTATATATATGCATATACTGTGCTGTGTGTGTGTGTGTGTGTGTGTGTGTGTGTGTGTGTATGTGTGTGTGTGTGTGTGTGTGTGTTGGACAACACACTCAGTTAGCTTTGTGAGACCCAATAGGGTCACTAGAGTCCTTAGACTAACCTTATTTGATGGCATGATGCACTTAAACTGCCACTAAGAATGATGGAAGATTAGCAGGGTGGGGTGAGGTTGATCGTAATCATTATTGTTGAGTGTCTCAGTACATTGAATGAACAAGCACACACGCGGGCCATTAGTTTAAAAGAAAAAGCACTTTTTTATGTAACTCAACCTTGATCAAACCGCAGTCTAGGGAGGGAGGAGATGTCATTGAAAAAAAGTGACTAACCCACACCATAATAGATAAGGAGGATGAGGAAAAACTGAGTCACACAGTATAAAAAAGTCCCTCTATCAGGTAAGCTGCCTAGCAACTTCAGACCTCCAGAGGGCGGGCTGCAGGGCGGAACTGGGCAGGGCAGAGCCTGCAGCCCAGCAACAGCCCTCTGGTGGCGGTGGAAAGTGCTACTGAAGGCCGAATCCCTCTGGAGCATTGAAGTCTGTTGAATCTGAGTTATTATGGATGTTCTTACACATAAGCATTTGCATTTTTTTATTTGTCAGCACCTTTCAAGTCACCCAATGACTCTTTACATAACCAGTTAATACAGCAAAATATAAAAGAGGCCAAACGAAAAGGAAAACAAGCCATGATATACACTGATGATATACACATTACGAAACACCAGTAAAGGCTAATCTAAATATGTAAGTTTCCAGTTTCGATATAAAAGAAACAACAGATGTGCACTGGCGCAAACCCTGAGGTAGAGCATTTCAGAGGTTAGGGACAGCTACACTGAAGGCCCTGTCACCCGTAATGCGGAGCCTGGAGGGCGGACTGGAGAATTACGGTCTCTGCATCAGAGTTGAGAAGAGAGGGGTGTAGTATAAGGAAAACTATTGCCAATGATCTAACTGCTTTTATTATTTTTTATTAACGCAATTTTGATCTGTTCTCATGTAATATGTGTTACGTTTTATAGATTAAGTGACCAGTCGATTAATCAATCAACAAAGAAATTATTGCAATCAGCAATCACTTTGAAGAATTATTTTGATTTACTGAATACTTGGGGGTTTTGGATATGATGGTCAGACCAAAAAAAAAAGAAACTGGATGATGCCTTTGAGAAATTAGAATGGATTAAATGGATAAATAATCACTATTTTCTAGCCTAACTGAGAAAATAATCCAACAGATAAATCAACAATGAAAAATAAACAATAGTTGTGTTGTACTCTTTTTCCTCTTTTCCTAATCGTAACTTTTTCAGCTCAGTACTTACATGAGGTGCCACACGGATAAAATATAAGAGGGTGATGATACATTTCTAGTCTCATTTACGTGTTTTTACACTAGTTTAAGCACATGCCAACATTTAATGCTTACAGTTTCCAAAAATATGCAACTACTGCTTCACATTTTGAACAATCTGAAAATGATGTACAATACTATCAATAAATTTCGAATTTTCCTTACACTTGTTAAACCTTGTCCTGCGAGGTGTAATTGCTATTTCTGACCACACGGGGACACCATCAGACTGAAATTCTCTGCTGGTCAGTGTCTTCATTGAAAGGTTTAACTGGCTGAAACATTGTGTCTGTGTGTTTGTATGTACATGCCTATCACTTAACTATCAGACTACTGTCAATAAACAACACTATCTCATAGCCTGAAGGGTTATAAAGTATGTCTGTGTGTGTTAAGGGGTATGTGTGTGTCCATGCAAAGATAGCAATCTCTAGTCAGGGATAACGCTGCTATTTCAAACATTCATAGCCTATATTTGGCCTCTGTGGAGCAGCCCCTTTTAGGACACACACACAAACAGAGGGTCTTGTGTGGAGTTTATAGACGGCGACTAAGCTAGTCCAAACCCCTGGACTCAACTCTTGTCAATTCACTGTGGTTTCAAGACAAATCCCCTCATTCCTCTGGCCACGTGCTCCATTATTCCAACATCTATTATTCCAGCAGAAAGCACTGTGTGTGTGTGTGTGTGTGTGTGTGTGTGTGTGTGTGTGTGTGTGTGTGTGTGTGTGTGTGTGTGTGTCTTAATTCTATTATTCTCTGGTAAAAGCTGCCGGCTTAGCTAGGTGCACCATTCTCAGACAGACAGGTACTGACCTTTGACCTCTCACCCCTGGCCCAAAAGCAGCAGCTGACTCAACTTATAAGTATGGCTATGAGCCAGTCACATTTGTTCAGTGAACAAGTGTGTGTAATTTAACTTTTGTGCACCAAACCAGAGAATACTGGGTGTAATTCCTGCACATGCGCACACTTTACGAGCAAATGCACAATCATCCAGACAAAAGACAAGGAAGAACAGACTGGGTGTGTATTTGAGCCACATCTGTTAAAACAGCCGAGTCCTGCATGAGGGCTGGAGAGTGCACTTCTTCCAGTCTGTGTACGATCATATGTGTATCGTTCACAAGTCTACCTGTCTCCATGCTATAGATTTATGAGGTGAGAGGCCTCGTCTCTGTCTCCGTGACCGAGAGAGAACAAGACAGAAGTTAAAGGGGAAGGGAGCAAGGAGGTGATACCGTAGCATGAAAAGAACACAAGTTTGAGAAAGGAGTGGCACTATAGCTTACAAGACAAATGAACTCCGGTAATCTGAGCAGGGCATTCACACACACACACACACACACACACACACACACAACCACGCCAAACAGGCCTGCGTCCAGTGGTTGAAGGGGAGAAAGGGTGCGGCCAAGTGTGCATTCCTGATCAGTCATGCCTGAGTGGAGGAGCTTTCCAGCAGACCTGAGGCCAGATGTCGTTTGCATATGCATTGAAGTTTTCACACAGACTATGGCATTTTTAAAATCATATGCAGATGGTCAATTTCAATGTATAAGAACAGGACTGTGAGTGGTATGTGAAAATGATCAAGTGAAGTGAGAAGACTTCTATTTAGGGTTACATATCTACTTTAATGCAGCCTTTATTTTCTTCTATTCAGCCTCTGTTCAGCTTTCTACTGAACTGATATGACACATTTTGACATCCGACGCAACCTAGCATAAAGCATTTCGTTCTGCAAATAATAGACTGATCATCTACTTAGCAACTCCAAATCAAAAATGTAGTTAGGATGGGTAACCAGATTTAAAGTAGTCAGTGTCTTGATGAGCTTTGAAAATCTAGTTTGACTGTCCAAAAGGTGTTCCCAGTGTATTTATAAACTGCCAGGCAGCATGTTTGTCATTACAACAGAGGTTGAACTGGGCTTGTGTAATTCTAACACGTGGCTGAACCAGTTTTTAAATCTCACAGATAGCACTGTGCTCAGTCGGAAAAACATGCACGCGTGTGTGTGTGTGTGTTTGTGCGCGTTTCTTTTTTTTTCTTCCCCCAAACCAGAGTGTTGACAGCAGTTTGACAAGCAGCTGTTTGAGGGGAAGCACCACTCGAGACAGAAGAATGTTCAGTTTTATCGCACATGTTTCATACATGAATAAAAACTCAAATACTGTAAACATGCCACTGTGCGTACACATTTACACTCTCACCCGTACATACACTGGACACACGGACATACACCGTATTTTCTATATTTTCCATATTTTTTAACATTTTATGTAGAACATGTCTTTCCTGCAGATATGACTCCAAGTCTGTGCTTGTGTAATAATGTGCTTGTCTGTATTATGTATGTATGTTGTCTGTAACTGGATACTGTGTCACATCCGTGTGCAGCGTTGTGAAAACAGCGAGCTCCATGCTGACAAAACACATGTGTGACCTCCCACACCGATATTCCAGCAGAGTCTGTGCTGACAGCAGCCACCACTGTCACTTACCAGACCTGTTGCCTTAACCATTCGCTGTTTAATATGTTAAATACAAAGGTTACTACTGGTCTTTAAACTGAGTGTGAGTACACACTTATTGCGTGTGCATGCATGTATGCATTACAACATCTTGATTTGGTATGTACTGTACCGTATAATTCATGTATTTAATTATTTTAATCACTGCCAAGACTGATGCTGTTTTAGACAAAGGGACAGTCTCATTCCTCAGCTGTTATTAGCTCGGACATAAATTAAGCAACTACTGATGAAATGTGATTAACATAAAAAAAACGCATAAGCCCCACTGAAAACAAAGGACACTTATATCATTGCTTACACTAGTTTCCACCATTACGTCATGACTTTGCATGGGACTGTTAAAGAAATACAAACATTATAAAATTACAAGATTACTTTGTTGTTTGTAGTCCTGGGACCCTCGATCGTTTTCCCTCCTTAGGCCTAGTGTCCCTGAATAATATACAAACGTTTCTAACATTTGTCTTTCTTTTTCCTTTAATAATGAGCAACTGCCATTTTTTTTTTAAATCAACCACTATAGGCCATGCTTTTCCATGGTGACTCCAGGGGGAGAGAAACTTCGGAATCTGAAGGGGGAGGGTTGGACAGTGAGACAGAAGCGAAGACAAAGTTCAGCTATTATGCTGACAGCCAATCTGGCAACCACCTACTAAACCCCACTGGGGCCTGCGTACTACAGGTGCCACAGTCTACTGCTGAAGCATCTTTCTTTGTGTGTACTTGACAGGGAGTGTGAGGCAGAAAGAAAGTGAGGCAAGACAGACAAACAATAAAAAAATAAAAAACAAGAAAAAGTGTATAGAGATACTGTGATAAACCTAAGTGTTTTTTTAACTCAGTATGTGCACGTTTACAGCCTGGTAAGAGGTGTGGGTATTATATGCCATGTGTTTAGATATATAAAGCCTTTTAACAGGCATACAAGTGGAACACAGTGAGAGGAAACTCTAATAAAAACCAGGATGTGTGAAATAACAGTAGCAGCAGCCTTGCAGTACAGCCACTGGAGTGTGTGTGTGGCCGTCACCCATCTTGCATGTGTGTGTGTGTGTGTGTGTGTGTGTGTGTGTGTGTGTGTGTGTGTGTGTGTGTGTGTGTGTGCACGTAAGTTTGTACTCCAGCATAAACACACTTTGTATCTGCAGAATTTCAGATACATTCAGTGGTAGCAGTACCACTAATTCAGAGAAGAGAGCAATGTGAAGGGATAAAATAAAACATACAAGTAGAAAGTGATTGATTCATTGCCAACATGAGACTGGAGTTAGAAAAAAAAGCCAGGGGCAAAAGAGATAGTGACTGAGACACAAAATAAAAGACAAAAAGACAGCGAAAGTGAGAGACAGAGTAAATTATGCTGATTGAGCAGACTGCAGGCCGACCGTTACTGTCACAATAGGGGTCGACTTAGGGTCTGGCATTTTGCCCTCCACAGCTGTGAGCTGTCAGACACACACACCCCTCCCACCATGTAAAATCGTTCGTTATTCTGAGCTCATCCCTTTTATCCTGGTTCATAGCACTACATCAACCCAGTACAAGCCTCCTTTTAATGCTGGACTGAGACCAGCTTTAATTTACACACACACACACACAGATTCTTGTCTATAACCTCTTTCTGCCCTGCTGGCTTACTTTCCTTACTCCTGATCCAAGAACAGCTCCCAAAGCAAGTCATCCCGTTAGTGAGGGATTTAAGAGCAGAATCCAGATCAGCAGTTGCTGGCCAGACCAGCTGGCAGCACTGACTTCCAGCTGTTACACACTGGGGTTTCAAGACAAACCATGGGTGTAATGGGGAGCACGAACAAACACACACACAATAGATGAACTCAAAATAGAGCGTCTGAGTTGAACACACCCACACAAACAAAGAGAGAGTTTATATTTGCTATGCTATGATTAACCACATAACACGAAGACTGTCAAAACAAGCCAAGTATCCAAACACACACACCAATCAGAAATAGAGTTCCCCAAAGATATTCTTCCCACGAGCTGTCAGAAGTTTGAGAGTGGAGTTCCATCTGGCCACCCTCCATTTCGCTCCCTCTTTCCTTCTCCCCATCTGTCTTTCTCCATCTTTCCACATCCCTTTGTCTCATCTCTCTCAGGCTCACCTTCCCCTGGTTTTCTTTGTTTGTTGATCTCAAATCTCACTGACACATCCCAGAAATCACTGTTTCAACACTTCTCTTTGTCTTTTCCCCCCTTTTTCTGGACCTCTCTCCTCCTCGTCTTATCATGTAGTCTCTCTTTTCTCAAACACAGCCTGTCTTTGTGTCTCTGCGTTGAGGGGGTAGAACACAAACTCTCAGCCCACCTCGTACTCAAAGCCAAATGCCACTGGTCGAGGCCAACCACCCACGGTGCAAAGTAGGGACTTTCCTGCGCTGTGTGTGTGTATCTACATATAGCCGGTCTTCATGCCTGTCTGTCTGCATCCGTCTCTGAGGCTGCTCACAGGTGTGTGTCCACGTCTGTGTTCAGGCGTCCATGTGTCTGGGTGTACATTTCACACTGTGATTTCTCTATCTGTTTGCATATACTTGTTATTGCATGCATGCACTTGCATCTGTGCACCCTCTAAATCCAGTCAAGAGACCAGCTCCTGCAGCAGGCGGACAACAAACGACTACCAGACAAATCTACGCTGCTCTGTGAACTCAACCAGTGGTGCTCACACCTTACAGCCATCATAACAGAAAAGCTACATTCAGTTACTAGCCAAAGAAGAATATTGTTTTTCCAACAAAAAAATAAAAACATGAAATGCAGCTCCAAGACAGGTATTGTGTATTTTTTATTGAGTCTCAAGTTCCACTAGTACCTTCTCCTCCAGGGCCTCCAGCTGTGTTCAAATCGGCTTACACGTCTTAGGAAGAAAACCTCCATTATAGCTGGACTCATTTGTTTATGTGTAATCTTTGCACTGTACAGTGGTTTACAATATTCTTCCTCAGGCAGTTGACAGCAGGACATTTTAGCCAGAATATGTTAATAGATAAAATAGTAGTCTAATCTAGCAAATTGTTATCCACAAACGAGGATGTCAAAATCTTCCACACAGAGATCTAATACACCGAAAAGTATTTAAGTGATAAAATGTTTTAAACAGCATAAAAAATCTCTGACAATATGCAAGTATATATAATCTGACACAATATATTATGGTATTGCCCAACCTTATATAAATGTATAATATTAATTGCAAGCTATTAATATTGTAATATTTTTGTCACTCACATTTATGGTAGAAATGTAAAATACTGTAATCAGTTACTGGTAAGAGCAGTTAGCATTCCTAATCAACAGAAGATATGTAAGCATCCCAACAGCTATGAAGTGTACTGTAAATGCTTTGCGGATTAAGCTGGATGGCAGTGTTCACTTCATTGGTCTAATCTCATGAAAAATCCACCATCCTAATGTTACAGTTCAGGCTCTCTCAAAGCCAGGGAAAACCCTTCAGTCCTGACTGCATGTGACACACTGGTGACTGCCAAAAACAATTTGGAGAGGAGAATATGAACCACAGATTCAATGTAGGAAGCACAGAGAAACGAATGTGTCTACTGCCAACACGTGGAAATAATAGAATGCAAAGCAAAATCCCTCAAAGCTTCTGATGAAAAGGTAAAGACAAGAAATGGCTAAGAGGAAGATAGCGTTGTCTATATCCTTTTGTAAATTGTGGGGATAAACTAAGAGGGTTTTTTTTTCTAAACATGACTCCTGCATTAGTGGAACAAGACAAGAGATGTTTCAACATCTCCCGTTTAATACAGCATCACAGAGTAGCCTTCACAGTCTTCAGACCCTTGATAAAAGTCCAGTCATAAAGTCAGTAGACCATACTCTAACACTGACTCACACAACAAAGTGAAGGGTACAGCCTTGGGTCAGTCAAATGTGTAAATTTAGTTATTTGTGGGTGACATGCTCTGTGTTTTTAGGGACAATGTCTCCACCTCCCACTCGTCTAGACAACATGGTCACTCACTTCATCATTAAGGTACCTGCCCATAGCGGCAGATTTCCCTAAATGAAAGATTGTTGCCTCAATGGCTTTGCTTCAGTGTTAAATAATTGCATGGATTAATTACTTTTTCAGCGCCATATTTAGTCACTGACCCTTTGATAAAACTGAGTCTGAGTCAGTTAGTTTGCACATATGTTGAGGCATAAAAGGTTTTCAGCATAGACTGAATAAAACATGGACACAACACAACAACATGGTAGTCTCTGTGTCACCCATACATTTCTGAAGAGCAATCATGAAGCTCAATGTGGGCAGCTCAGACCGTCGCCATATTGGCAGTGCCTGACTTGCCTACCCCCAGCTAATCCATAAATGGGGCAAAGAGATGGCACATCGTTAGAGCTGAGGCGGGCCAAATGAAGCCTGGTTGCTGTGGCTAACCGCCTGAGAGGGCACTAGGGGTGGGAGAAATAATCGATTCTTAGATGCATCGCGATGCTGACGTGGAAGATTATGAATCGATTAACAAATGTGTAAAAATCAATTGTTAAATGTTAACTGATAACGTAATGTTGACGGAATGCAAAAAGCGGAACACGCGGAAGTGCAGCGCCCGCACCATCTGTGGAGTGCACACAACAGAGAGACCACCAGTGTTCCCGATACTCCGCACACCACCGCTGCAGAATGAATAACCACCCTACTAAAATGTCACACAATCATTAATATCAGTGCATGTAATGCTTTTAACTTAGAAATTAGCTATAGAGAACAAAACCACAATCAATGTTTATTTCTGCTGTAAAGTTGGGTGTTTTATGGGCATGGAGGTCTATTCGCTTTTGAAACCAGCCACAAGTGGCCATTCAAGGGATTGCAGTTTTGGCAATTCCACGTTGGCCTCATTCCAAGATTCTCAAAGTCCAATTCGATAACACTGTACAAAACAAACAAACACTAAATCCCATGAACATCAACATACACTCTTTTAATAAAAACATTTAAACATTACAAAAAACAACTTGCTGTTGTGAAAGTTGTGTGAGGATGTCCAGGAGAGATGAGAGTTGATTTGATGTCAATGTATTCATAAATGAGCCACCTATTGAAATTACAAATTTGCACTGTGCATATTAAATTAATAAATCAAGTACTTAATTTTCTTAACTTTTCTTTACAATCTCACAGATGTGAAATGTTTAAGGGTGGCAGCTGTCTGAGATTTTTATTTTGAAAAATAAAAAAGGTATTGATGATTGAAATGGATTGTATTGCACTTGTAAGATGGTCCCTAAATCCTACAGAAACAGGCGCATTGGACAGACATTCAGGTCTCAGCGCTGCAAACTACATCATCATCTTTGGTGATTTTCAGGTGATCAAAACTGTGAAAGGTCTGCCTAAATTAGCTCTCGAACTGTGAGAAAACGAGGCTTTGACACAGAGCTATTGAAGGTAGCAGCCGCAAAACTTATGGTGCATTACATTTACCTCGGAAGTCGGAGGTCGGAGCTGGGAATGACGTCACACCCGAGTTGACGGCATTCCAGTTAAAAGGTGGAAAACCTTGCTCAGCCATCCATTGTTTACAACTAATCAGGTTAGCTATTATGACACCCGGTTGATTAAAAAACGAATTGTGCGGTATCTTTCGCCCAATGTTAGCTGGGATAGGCTCCAGCCCCCCCGCGACCCTGTACACAGGATAAGCGGTTGACGATGGATGGATTGATGGAATTGTGCGGTATTTACTCACACTAAACACTGTAGCAACACGTCCTCAGACAGCAGCTGGAAAGCACTTTGTGTACGAGACATAATTACACAGAAGTGCTAATAAACAGTATAAACAACAGCTTTCACTAACCGTTGATACCCAGAGCAGCCATCTTGGATCAAGCAAAACGAGTATCGACATGTTTTCAGAATTATGGTATTGACTTGGTACAGAAGTATCAGTTCTCGTGACATTCCTAGTTTAGAGGCAAGCAAAACATTGTTAAAGGCCCTGAAAACCCTTTATACTCGATCGTGAGCGATGGGGTCCTGCAGTATATTAACAATCTTCTGAGAGATCTATGTATTTATGTTCCTCCTATGCTCTCCTCGGGGGCTTGAAGTGGTCTCAGTTTGAAATATGTGATGTCACATACTTCCATGGACCAATAAGGATTAAGCAATATTTGAAATAAAAACTAATGCCAGTTGTGTGGTTGTCTGCCAGGGCAATGTCAATCAAAATCTGATCAAACCAAACTAACACAATCCTAACGGCGCAGATTAGTTCAATTTTCAAGTGTTTATCTCTTGATAAATAATAACTAAAGAGGTTTGTTCTATAGAGAAATACACAGGGGTTTCTAGATGTATTGGTTTCTATTTTGTGGTGTGATGATTACTAAAGTTACAAAAAGACATATTCCTACAAGAAAGGAAAGAAAGGAGGGGAGCGTTCATCTAATTCCTACCTAAAGGCTCATATAATGAGTTGAGAATTGGAGACTTAATAACCTGTAGAGACACAGATGAGGCTGAATGTAGCCGACAGCACTACAGTACAAAAGCATGAACACACACACACACACACACACACACACACTTAACCTCATTTCATAAGACTAAATCCCAGGAGAGCCTGTACAGTCCTTAACACACAACAGTGCCTGAATATACACATACAAATCCACATCTGCACACACATATATACAGCATCTATATATCTATATCCATCTAAATCTATGATTGAACACTATCCTTTTTCACTAAGGGAAAAAAAGAGGAGAAATATTTGTCATTTGGCTTTTTGAAAACTCCACATTAACTGCTTTAACAGTTTTTTTCATTAGTCTTTCAAAATTATTACTTGTTGATCAACTTTATAGGCATCTTCAAAACCCTCCCCTAGACAAACTGGACTGAAATGGAGTGAACAATTATAAATTGACCTGAACTGCGGTGACTTGAAACAGTTCGCAATTCATCTTCAGTTAACTGAAAACTAATTCAGTAATCCTTTGCCAAAACACATGTTTAACAGCAACTACATGCATGTCTAAACAGTTCCTACTATCCATTTCTAAAGGAGATTATAAAGACTTGGGTATGGGTAACTCCATCCATGTTTTTATGTGGCTCAAGTTGTTATTTAAATGCCTAATTCAACATCTGGCTATGGGACAACACTTGAAATTTCACCTTATGGCTGATAATGGGACATTTACAGTGATCAATGTGCACTGAAAACAAAACAAGTAACAAACACAAATAGATTTCCTAAAAAGCTTTTCACAAGAACAAACTGTGGAATCACGATGAACACAAACACCTTTCCGACCTTTTGTGCACTTCCTAAACCCTTAAAAAGAGACAGAAGTGCAAGTTCCCTTCCTCACAAAAACATTTCCTTCCCTGTTAAAATAACGAAAATGGCTTGTAAATCTTGGAATCTAAGTGGTCGGTTGGACAGGTCGGACAAGTCCACTGTAGCTATGGGCTGCTGGCAAGAGAGAAAGAGGACCAGTGTGAAGGGAAGTGACATGGGTCATAGGGGTTGTGATAGCAGGTCGGCGCACTACAGACAGAAAACACTTTATGGCATAGTTTCTGTGGGTGATTACCAATGGTGCTAAGTGTGTATGACTGTGAATTCATGCGAGTGTCTGTGTCTCATACAAAGACAGAGAGAAAATCAGAAGGGCGCCCGTGGGCTCTGCATGGTGTAGCATTGACGGAACACTGAGGATAATGATTACACACACACACACACACACACACACACACACTCCTAAAGGTTTATCTTTCCGTTCCCCAGATATCACCACAAAACAAACCTATAAATCATCAGTGCCCAGCATCCTTCTGAAATGTTCAGGAAATTAGCGTACTGGTCCACCAGTTACTATGACTGAGTATGTGGGAAGTTTAAATTGTAAATTGCAATATACAGTGGATAGACAAAGACAGCTGGTGATCATATAAAGAAGAGGAGAGCAGATCAAGAGAAAACTGTGCTGTGGACAAATAAAATGCTCAGAATATGCAAATATATCCACAGGAGAGTGACACAGAGGGCCATGTTACGGCACATCTGCTTATCAGTATAATAATGTATGATGTCAAGCACCACCAAGACATTGCGAAATAAAGAAGTGACACAGCTGATGAGCACATAAATATACTGTGAATAATGTCTTTGGAGAAAGAGGAAATGCTTGTTTACTGGCAGCGAGGGCCAAGATGTTTCTGTGCTCGTCACAGTAGATTCTTGTGTGTGTGTGTGATCCTGCTCATGTTTCCACTTTACAATGTGGTCTTAATGTTGCAATGATTTCTGACACCAACATCCAAAAACTAGCTGGAGCTTTGAAAATGACGAAAGACTGCAGCATATGAGTCAGTACTCGGCAAGGTCGTTAAGACTGATGTGAGGAGGAGGAACAGAGAAAGAGGCTGAGGAAGTTCATGAAAGGACGGAGGGAGGGAGGTAAAAGAGCTTTCAGACCTGAGATGACTGACAGAGATAAATATAAATCCTCAAATCTGATTTTTTTTTTTTTCACAGTTTACATTATTGATTAAATGTGACCCATATCAGACTCTAGTGTGAACTGTCCACAGCCTGAAAGGGACCCGCATGCACAAAGAATAACACAACATAACAAGCAGCAGTAGCGTACTTCTGTTAGCTCTGGTTAGCTCCGTTTAGCTCATACTTGCGAACCCTCCCAATTTTCACAGGAGACTCCCGTATTTTATTGTCCTCTCACAGGTCAGATTTCTCCTGAATTATGACAAGTGTTCACAACTTGACCTTTTTATTACGGTTTCTCGCGCTGTACAACACATCTGCCCCACACTCAATTCAATTCAATTCAAATTAGCTTTATTAGCATGAATGTGTAACAACAATATTGCCAAAGCATCATACAAACTACATCAATCAACCCCATACATTTCATTAAACAAGTAATTAAAGCATAAAGTAATCAAAGCGTATGTGTGTTTGTGTTAAAAAAATAAATTAATTAAAAATTAAAATAAAATAATTAAATAAAACAGTAAGCGTGTGTGTGTTAAAAAAATTTAAATATATTAAAAATTTAAATTGAATAAATAAATAAAACAGTAAGCAATTAAATAAAACAGTAAGCGTCTCTCTCTACCTACTGCGTCCGCTCTGACAAGTAGCATGTAGGTAACTCAGAAGAGAGCTCGCGGTCTGGTGGATTTCAGGTGTAAGAAAGGGAATTTGTGAGCAAATTATAGCAAGGTAGAGAAGAAAGAGATCCACATGTTTAATTATGGTTTTTGAGGAGCTTTTTCATTCACCGTGGCTCCGTCTACAGCAGAACAGCTGCTCTAGAGTGACACCAAAGTCGCATCAATTCAGACCTGAGTGTCCAGACTGAGGTCGCACTTAAAAAAATCCGATCTGTATCGGATTTGGACTAAATATGAAAGTGGCCCAAAGGCAAACTGGAAAAGATCAGATTCCATGAGACTTGGCCTGTTCACGCTGTGAAAGATCAGATCTGGGTCACATATGAGCAAAACAAACGGATTTGGGTCACTTTGGCCTGCAGTCTCAACCTAGCCAAAGATCAAACAAATTAATTTGACTGTTAGCCAAAAACAGATAAGATCACAATGAGCAAAGAGATCCAAATTATTTAAAGAAAAAGCAGGCAATTATTCAATCAAACCAGTTTTCACCAGAATCCTGTAACTTAGACTCACTTTATTTAGTACACGCAAACCCTCATGATGATTGTTCATCAATGAAACTTCCAACTGTAGACTAGGGCTGTACATATCGATTATTTTTCAAGCCGATTAGTCTAACGATTATTTTTTTGATTAGTCGATTAATCTAACGACTAATTTTGTTTATTCTAAAGAAAGAAAAGTTGCCTATTACTTGGTTAACATACCAATTTATCCAAAATAAATATCAAAAACATGTCTAATCAATAAATCTATATTTTATTCAATCATCCTGATGAAGCGCATTAGAATAATGACAATAGCAGCAAATCTTAAAATGAATCAAATTTCCACGTCACTGATGTGTTGTGATAATAACAATAACAGACATTAATTAGGCT
>NW_025744306.1:0-1279 GCF_021292245.1 Micropterus dolomieu
TTTTAAAGAAACCTGGTTTAGATCCCTCCCTCCCACATAATTTTAGACCAATTTCAAAACTGCCTTTTATTGCAAAGATTCTAGAAAGAATTGTGTCCAAACAGCTGCTCACTGTACTGGAAAATAACAAATTATTTGAAAAGTTTCAGTCTGGTTTTAGGAAGTACCACAGCACTGAGACTGCCCTGCTTAAAGTCACCAATGACCTTTTAATGTCTGCTGATGAAGGTATGTGCTCAGTCCTTGTACTCCTGGACCTTAGCGCTGCTTTTGACACCATTGATCACAACATCATGTTAGACAGACTGAGGCACTGGGTGGGGATCTCTGGTACTGCCCTAGAATGGTTTTCATCCTACCTGTCAAATAGGAAGTTTTGCGTGTATGTAAACAACTATGTCTCCTCGTTCTGTCCAGTTAAATTTGGTGTGCCTCAGGGGTCGGTCTTAGGACCCATTTTGTTTTCCTTGTATCTGCTTCCCCTTGGACATATTATCTATAAACATGGCATTTCTTTCTGTTTAAGACTGTGGATCAGCTGGTAAACCCAACCCCTCCTTGTGCCTCAGCTGGAAGTAATGATGACTGTGAATTGTTTTTATCTTATTTTACCAATAAGGTGGTGTCAATCAGAGCCTCTATTACCCCTGCGGCCTCTTACTCAGAGGTCCCTCACCAGCAACAACAGAGTTTTAACCAGTTTTATCCCATCGACTTGTCTGAGCTTTTAAAAACAGTATCACAAGTTTGTTATAATTACCTTATTTATTTATTCTCCGTTATAATCTTCAACTTTATTTATTACTAATTTTTTAAATATATTTATTTATGTGTGTGTTTTAATATTTTTTTCTGTTTTATTCTTCCTTTGTATTTTTCTACCTTATTTATTTTCACCCATGGTATTTATTTCTGCCTGTCCTTTTTAAATTTCTGTATGCATTTCTGCCTCGTTATGCAAATGAGGAGGTGCTGTGTCTCAAGGGGTCATCTTCTCTGCTATTGGTGGACCAGTCAGACAGGAGAGCTCTAGGCCTACTCTGCCTGCAGACATCTACGATCTTGCCCCTCACACAGTCAGATGGCTTCCTTCAGTGCGCTGAGGTGTTTAACAACTCTGAAGACACTACCAGCCATGTCTTCCTTCTCTTTTCACGTAGACGCTCCGACAGACAGTGCTTTCAGTTTGCTGCATGCATGGACACAGAACTGCGGTATAGGGAGAAGCACACGGTCAGCTGGCTGCAGCTAAATCTGGAGTGCACTCGTATTCAATTCT
>NW_025744306.1:1299-2435 GCF_021292245.1 Micropterus dolomieu
ACCGGTTCTGACATGTTTGCAAATTTTGGTGAGTTTTCGAGTATGTTTAGGCCATGTCAGTTGAGCCTACTTTGCAGAGAAAAAAAAAAAAAAAAATAAAAAAAAAAAAAATATATATATATATATATATATATATATATAATCTTAGCAAATTCAATAGGGACCTCGCACAGTCGTGCTCGGGCCCTAATAAAGTAAATAAATAAATGTAGGCATTAATTAAATTATACAAGGAGACATAAATGTATATATTTTAATTAGTGCCTTTGCTTATTCACCTTTGTTATAATTACCTTATTTATTTATTCTCCGTTATAATCTTCAGCTTTATTTATTACAAATTTTTTAAATGTATTTATTTATGTGTGTGTTTTAATATTTTTGTCTGTTTTATTCTTCCTTTGTATTTATTTACCTTATTTATTTTCTCTCTCTTTTATTTCTTCCTGTCCTTTTTAAATTTCTGTATGCATTTCTGCCTCGTTATGCAAATGAGGAGGTGCTGTGTCTCAAGGGGTCATCTTCTCTGCTATTGGTGGACCAGTCAGACAGGAGAGCTCTAGGCCTACTCTGCCTGCAGACATCTACGATCTTGCCCCTCACACAGTCAGATGGCTTCCTTCAGTGCGCTGAGGTGTTTAACAACTCTGAAGACACTACCAGCAATGTCTTCCTTCTCTTTTCACGTAGACGCTCCGACAGACAGTGCTTTCAGTTTGCTGCACGCATGGACACAGAACTGCGGTATAGGGAGAAGCACACGGTCAGCTAGCTGCAGCTAAATCTGGAGTGCACTCGTATTCAATTCTGTATGGTAAATTCAGTTTTAACGGAGCAGAGCAAGCTGACAGGCAGAGTTAGAGACTTTTTCTGTCCGTTTCGCTCTTTACAAAGACGCATGTTGCAGTCAGAGTCTTCTCTGAGATGCGAGCACGACATACAACACAATTTATCAAATTACACAACGGATATACAGTATGAAAATAAGATTGATTGGATTATACTCACAGGCAGTATAAAACCTCTTACATGGGTATATTAAAAGTAAAGTAACACAAAAATGTCAGGGAAATTACTTTACTTAGATTTAAGTACTGCAGTTGTACATTTGAAATACCTTCCTACCTTTCTGATAG
>NW_025744306.1:2455-10462 GCF_021292245.1 Micropterus dolomieu
TCACCTTTGTTATAATTACCTTATTTATTTATTCTCCGTTATAATCTTCAACTTTATTTATTACTAATTTTTTAAATGTATTTATTTATGTGTGTGTTTTAATATTTTTGTCTGTTTTATTCTTCCTTTGTATTTATTTACCTTATTTATTTTCTTTCTCTTTTATTTCTTCCTGTCCTTTTTAAATTTCTGTATGCATTTCTGCCTCATTATGCAAATGAGGAGGTGCTGTGTCTCAAGGGGTCATCTTCTCTGCTATTGGTGGACCAGTCAGACAAGAGAGCTCTAGGCCTACTCTGCCTGCAGACATCAACGATCTTGCCCCTCACACAGTCAGATGGCTTCCTTCAGTGCGCTGAGGTGTTTAACAACTCTGAAGACACTACCAGCCATGTCTTTCTTCTCTTTTCACGTAGACGCTCTGACAGACAGTGCTTTCAGTTTGCTGCATGCATGGACACAGAACTGTGGTATAGAGAGAAGCACACGGTCAGCTGGCTGCAGCTAAATCTGGAGTGCACTCGTATTCAATTCTGTATGGTAAATTCAGTTTTAACGGAGCAGAGCGAGCTGACAGGCAGAGTTAGAGACTTTTTCTGTTCGTTTCTCTCTTTACAAAGACGCATGTTGCAGTCAGTCTTCTCTGAGATGCGATGCAAGCACGACATACAAAACAATTTATCAAATTACACAACGGATATACAGGTATGAAAATAAGATTGATTGGATGATACTCACAGGAAGTATAAAACCTGTTACATGCGTCTATTAAAAGTAAAGTAACACAAAAATGTCAGGGAAATTACTTTACTTAGATTTAAGTACTGCAGTTGTACATTTGAAATACCTTCCTACCTTTCTGATAGGAAGCCTTCTTGAGGTGGTATAAAACATTTCTTCTTATATTCTGATTTGAGTTGTGGACAACTATGACCACATGAATTAAAAAAATTAAACATTTCACAGCCCAAGTCAGCTATAACACAAGTCTTGTTCATCAGACTACATGCTGTACAGTATTTGTGGACAGATTTTGTCCCAGGATTTATTATGCATTTCTTCTTCTTCGTTGCATGATTTAGAATAATAAGGTGAGAAATGGGTCTGTTCTGAGTTCATCCTGCACTGCAGCAGCTAATAAAGTCCATTTAATCCCAAAAACGCTTTTCTTTTAGGCAGGCTGGAGCAGAAAACAACTCACCTTTCTCAAGTTGTACAGTAATGTCACATGTGTATGAAGGTGGATCAAACAAGCTAATCTTAAATGTCAAAGTAGAGAGGAGCCTAGTAGGCCTATTTATTTTCATTCATTACACAATATCAATAAGCTATGCAGACAGTTGTAAAGAAAGAACATCTTTTTCTTCTGTTCTCTACTTGTTATAGTTACACAGTATTAGGGGTGTGGGCTGTATTAAAAGTATCCACTGTTCTCCCATGCTCTAACACACAGTAACGATGAAATGTGTGCTGTTCTCACATTCTTCCTCTGTATCTACACATAAACAACAAGGCAGGGAAATATAAAAGGAATTTATTTTATTGTTCAGTGTACATGCTCATATCTGAAACAAACTTTACGTGCTTGATAACTGTCCCACCCCGCAGACATCTACACACCAATACCGATTTGTATTCATAGCGGCAAGTGCTATGTAGCTCCACATAGGGGACACAGGAAGTGACATATAACACCTTCATGCGGCGACATAACCGCGTAACTCGGCCGAGTCACGCGCGGACGCGCTACAAGTGCGAGGGCCCGCTCAACGCTGCTTGCAGCTTTAATCTTTATTAGGGCCCGAGCACGACCGTGCGAGATCCCTATTGAATTTGTAAAGATTATATTTTTAGGGCCCGAGCACGACCGTGCAAGGTCCCTATTGAATATGTAAAGAATATATATATATATATTTTTTTTTTTTTTTTCTGCAAAGTAAGCTCCATTTTGGGGACCTGAGCATACCCGAAAACTCACCAAACTTTGCACACATGTCAGAACTGGTGAAAAATTTCGTATTTTATGGGTTTCGCGCATGGGCGTGGCAAAATGACTCGCTAGCGCCACCTAGAAAATTGGAAAAAATTAGCCCCTCGTTCACGTTCAACCTACATGCACGAAATTTTCTGGGGATATGTATCATATCAAGACGCACGAAAAAGCCTGAAGAACCCATACCCTAAACCCAACAGGAAGTCAGCCATTTTGAATTTTACGGCCATTTTTGGATGATTAACACACTCCGTACTTTAACGAACTCCTCCTAGGGATTTAGCCCGACCGACTTCAAATTTCTGCTGTGCCTTCTAAAGGCATTGACGATGAAAAGTTGTGCTATTTGCGAGTTTTCGTCAATGGGCGTGTCTGTAGTGTTGATGATTCGCCATGACACAGGAAGTTGTTGTAACTTCAGTGTATATGCTCACATCTGGACCAAACTGTACATGTAGGATGAGAGTCCCGCCCTGAACACATGTACATGCCGACATCCACCCACAGTCATAGCGCCACCTGCTGGCAACAGGAAGTGACCTTTAACGAAGCAGCCCCCGCCGCACGTTTCACCTACGTGCACAAATTTTTTGTGGTACGTGTATCTTGTCCAGACGCACAAAAAAGCCTCTTGGAGGCATAGCCTAAACCCAACAGGAAGTCGGCCATTTTGAATTTTACGTAAATTTTTGGATGATTTACACACTCCGTACTTTAACGAACTCCTCCTAGGGATTTAGTCCGACCGACTTCAAATTACCGCTCTGCCTTCTAAAGGCATTGAAGATGAAAAGTTGTGCTATCTGTGAGTTTTCGTCAATGGGTGTGTCCGTGGCGTGGCGTCAGAGATCAAGTCTTCGCCATGACACAGGAAGTTGTTGTAACTTACGTGTACATGCTCACATCTGAACCAAACTTTACGTGCTTGATAACTCTCCCACCCCGCAGACATCTACACGCCAATACCGATTTTATATTCATAGCGGCAAGTGCTATGTAGCTCCACATAGGGGACACAGGAAGTGACGTGAACACCTTCATGCGGCGTTGGAACCGCGTAGCGAATTCACAGCCGCACCGGCAGAGCTCCAGAATATGCAACTTGGCCGGCTCACACCCGGACGCGCTACAAGTGCGAGGACCTGCCCAACGCTGCTTGCAGTTTTAATTAATATTGGAATTTGTTTTTATCTGTTTTAAAGTCTCTAGGAAAAGCACGCCAACATGCATATAGTCACTTGCAGTGTTTCATATTTGGTAATTTGTTTTATAGGTGTAAAAACATAGTTTTTTAATAGTAGTATTGTATAATTAATTTTGGATTGATGATATTGTTAGTTTTATGTTTAAGGCCACTTTACGTTATTCCGTGCTATCCACTTGCTGCTGCAATTTTGAAATTTCTCACCTGTGAGACAAAAGCTGATCTTATGTTGTGGCCGCTGAAAACTCCCTAATGCCCCTTTAATTCATTATGGCTGTTTTTGAAATAATGCATCTGTGTATTGTAATGTAACAATATGAGAAATAGGCTTCATTGACATAGCATGACATGTGCTGCTAAAGCACAATTACGATTCTGAAAGATAATGTTAATAATGAAATTAATAAAATTAATGTGAATAACAAGATTAGTTAATAGGATAAATATAAATATCCATTATTCAAGAGATAGCCAAAGAAAATGTTTTTATTATAATGTAAATATTTAAACTTAAAATGCACTGTAAAGGTGATAGCCAGTGAAAGTGGGAAAAAACAGAAATTTTGTCTTTGAGCTAGAGTCCAAGTTAAGTCTCAAGTCACTCGTGGTCATAATAAATGTTGTATCACCTGCTGCGTTCAATCCAGGCTGCTTAAGAACACTGCATATCTATAAGGGATTCTGTAACTGTAACATGTTTTTCACTTACAGAGCACAACCATGTAATGTGCAATGCAATTAATTACTGCTTATTAACTACTAAGTCAACACACCACCAGACCCGAAAACCCAGTATAACGTTAACTAAATAAAACTAACGTTACATGATTAACAATAAACCTGTAACCTGTTTTTCACTTACAGAGCACAACCATGTAGCCTAATGTACAATGTGTCTACAACTAATCACAGCTTATAACTACTTAACTACTGTAAGTCAACACTTCTCCCAGACTCTCAAACCAGTGTAACGTTAACTAAATAAACTGTAACGTTGCATGATCAAAAATAAACCTGTAACCTGATTGCAGCCGACGTTAATAATTAATGCTGATGGCATCCAGCGGGACGTAAATGATTGCGTTAATCGACCACCACAAGTTTTGCAAGTAAACAAACGCTCATTCATCTTTTCATAACAGTCGGAGTTAACCTCCCGTAGGTCGTAGCTAAAGCAAGAAGCAAGCTAACATTAGATGGCCAATGCTGAGCTAAATATATTTGCTAAACTCAGGTTGCTAACCTATTTTGCGTTCAGCGCTTCTTTGTTTGGGTCTTGTTGTATGAAGTTTTAAAGCCAAAGTTTATAATGAATTGCACAGCAGCTGCTGGTGTTTGTTGTTCTCTCTTACGTGTGGCCACGCGCAACTGATACATGTTATGTAGGCAGGTTATAGCTAACGCAGGGAGGGGAATAACAGTTCATCAGATGTTTCCTAAAAATAAACATTGTTCACGTGTCCCGCACCTCGAGTCCGAGTCAAGTCTGAAGTGTTTTGAGGACGAGTCTCAATTATGAAAATATTGTGATACTGTATATTCTGCTATGTCAAACATTTTACAAAATGTTTATTTTGTTCGTTTTATATAAATAAATATTTAAAAATTTTCAAGAACATGATTGTAGTTCACTCTTTCATATCAAATACTTAGACTCAGTAAACTTTGATTTCGATAGCTTATGCTATACAACTTTAAAATCATATTCACTGATCATTTTAAGCTGGTTCAACTTACGTTTTTAAGTGAAACTAAACTTGATTTGGTTGTATCATCAGCTCAAAGTTGTCGTATGAGTTTTAAAATGTAAAACCACTTGAGATGTTCAGTCACCAACATTTGTGTAACTTGCTCTTAGTTTAAAGACTCAATTCTTCATTTGCCATTAAGAACTGACAGCTATAGCTGTTTATGTTGGATCCACTTTGAACCAGAGTTAGTAGAAAGACACCATTCAAGGCTGCTCCCAGTGTCTTTGTTAAATTATAATCAGCCAGGGCAGGGACTGAATGTTTTACTAACCTTTATCAGGATTAGCATTTCATTATTATGAAAACAAATACTGATGACTTAATTGAATCTGTATTAAAGACACAGCAAGTTTCTATCAATGTTTTCTTCAAACTACAAGCCAGAAGGGTCTGGAGAGTTTAAACTCTATAATACATGCTAAATAAAACATGCTGGTAAGTCAAGCGGCTAACAAGCAGCCTGGGCTTGCTGCAAAGCTCACATCCTCTCTCCCCTTGCCCCCCTCCCTGACATGGTCAGGTGGCTGGCCTGAGCCCACATGTACGCCTCCCCCGCCCTCTACCCTTGTCGGTCGAGCAGCACAGCGATGAGCCCCTGCCTCCCTTCACTCACCAGGGGAGTGGCATAACACGGACAGGCTGCAGCTGGCCGGATGGCTTTCATGCAGTCTGGCTCCGATGCCACAAGCAGAATATTTCCTCATTGGCCCGCCACAGTCTCTACAAAGTCAGTGGCTGCCGTCACACTGTGTGTGGCCTTCATGCAGCCTGGCTCCAATGTCGCAGGCAGACCATTTCCTCTGTTGCCTGTCCCTGCCCCCTCGGCATGGTTACGGGCTCACAGGTGTGGCTGCCCCACCTCGTGCCCAACGGCGACTGTATTTGCCTCTGCCTCCCTCCCCCCACCGGGGATGCGGTACGGCAGTGGACCCACGAGGGCGACTATGCTACCTCGTGTGGTCCCTCCCGCCACACACGGGGGGACACCCAAACAGTCCCCTCTGACTGACTGTGTGTGAAGGTCTCTCACGATGGCCACCACCAGGGCGCCTCATCAGCTGGTCCGACCGCTTTCAGAGCGCTACTCGGAGTGGCTCTCTTCCTGCTCGATGCACAGATGGATGGACAGCCTGATCCGCTGGGATCACAGGCTGCAGTTCTCCTCCTCGGCTCAGAATGCCACCCTGTGGGCGGAGATTCAGGAATAAGGGGTTCTACTCCCATTACTTCCTGGTCAGGAGGAAGATGGGGGGCGTGAGGCCCTTCCATGATCTGTCACTGTTCAACAAGCGATTATGGAGAGACCTTTACGCATGTTGACAGTAAAGCAGGTGCTGGAGTGTGTGCGTCAGGGAGACTCACCTCCATTGACCTTAATGAAGCGTACTTTCACGTTCCCGTCATCCCCAAATGCAGGAAGTTCCTGCAGTTCTCCTTCCGGGGTGTCCAGTACCAGTACAACTGCCTGACGTTCAGCAGTTGGCCCCGCTCACTTTCTCCAAGTGTGTCGAGGCGGCTTTGGAGCCACTGCGGCGGTTGGGCATCAGGGTCCAGTTTTATCAGGACAATATGCTGCTACAAGGCGGTGGTGCAGATGGCCGAGCTTGTTGCACACCTGTCTCACCTGGGTTTTCACGGTGAACTGGAAGAAGCGCTCTCCTCTCCCCTCCCCGAGGCTCACCTATCTGGGTGTGGTACTTGACTCTTCAAGTGGAGGGTGGAGGCTATGTTGGCCTGTTGTTCCACAGTGGGATTTGGCACACACGCAAACCCAAGCCCCTTTTGAGTCTTTAGAGACGGCGGACCTGAAGTTTTTTTTCGGCCAAGGTTGCCTTACTTGTGGCTCTGACATCGGCCAAGAGGGTCAGCGATCTGGCTGCCCTCTCTGTGGCTCTGTCGTGCCTCAGGATTCAGGGTGACGGCAGCTCAGCTGTCCTGTGCCCCAATCCTGCATTCATGCCTAAGAGCTTCACCAGCTACTTTCAGTCACCAATGACACCAATGCCGCGGACAGCGGGTGACTGGGTGGCTCATTTATGGCTCTGGGCAAGTGGGTTTTGTGCTTGGTGGTCCATATGGGCCAGTCACGCGTTGACTCATCCTGCTTCGCCTCTAACCCAATAGGGATAGCCTTAGAGGGCGAAGCCTATATGAAATAGAACGGTAGTTGCGTACTGTAACTCCAGATTCTATGAGTATAGGCGCAGCCCTCTAAGTTGAAGGCCTCACTGGACCTTTTAAACTATTGTCAAGAGGGAACCTGCAGGTGTGTGAGTGTTTAAGTCCATACTCAGCAGTGCCTCTAGTGGATCAAGCAAAGATTTTAACGACTCATTCACACACGTCGTTCTTAACACTCCCCTATAGAGTGAATGGCTTGCAGCCCCAGGGAGTCTATCAGACTGTAGAGGGGCTATTATACAAGCTACTCAGTAAAGAAAGCTGTCTCTTGAAACACAATATCTTAATTTTTTCTAACAAAATATACAGGCTGAGTTTTAGTCGATGTCTTGTGTTTTAAGATTGTAGTAGACCTAAATTTATTAGTTATGCATTTTAATAAATTTATGAGAATTGATACCCAATTATGAATAAAAATTCATAAAATCAAAATGTTCCTCGTTAAGGGCACCACCGGAGTTGTTATAATCCTAGAGTCTCCGGACCTCTAGGTAGTTTTGAATAATTACACAATTATTACTAGTGATCAGTTAGTTAATAATCGCTCAATTATCTTAAATCAGTCAGTCAGTCTCATATCTAAAGGGTCAATTCTCTTGGCAGGAACTATAAATAGGCAACACACACAGCTCTTGATTATATTACAGTGAATTTATTCTCTAACTAAGGTGATAAAAAGATGGTTGGATACAGGGAACATAAACATTTGCTGAACAATGAGCCTGGAGGCTCGATTGTGGGAAGCATTTGACTCATACGGCATAGGAGCTAATTAAAGTAAACTAATGCTATAATTTAGGAGTTAAAATGGACATCTGATCACAGAACGTGTGTTAAGTCTTACTGCTTGTCGACAGCCTGCTTTTGGCCTGTTGCAC
>NW_025744307.1:0-1566 GCF_021292245.1 Micropterus dolomieu
TTGTAGCACACACACACACACACACACACACACACACACACACACACACACACACACACACACACACACACACACACACACACATAAATGGGAATTACTAGCACACTCTCTCTTATTCACACACATACACACACTTCCTGTCAGAGGAACAACGCAGTAGATTAAGGGCGGGTCTGTTCCCTGCCTCGGCTCAGATTAATGAGGCAGCTTTGCTCTGTCAGGCAGGTAGGAAGCCTGCAGGCTAATTCTATATCATTATGTTACCCTGTAAAGAAACAGAAACATTGAAAGCATCGTTCCTCTGCACGCCTGATCTGCCCTCACACCACAGGTGCTGAATAAAAAGACATATTTGGCATGTCAGAGGAAAATATAAAGGCTGGTGAAGGGATGGACTGAGGCAGGTAAACGTTCTCCAATTTAATTTTACAACTGCAATAATAATAAAAATAATCTGTCATTTCTTGTTGTTTTTTTTTTAAAGCTGTTAATCATTTCCTATTCTGAACTACAAGTGACACAAACCAAATTACTTTTACAGAACTCCATCAGGGCTTTTTGTTTTGTTCCGCCTAAAGCTGAAACAATTAGAAAGAGAAAATTTAACTTTTTATAATTTAAATAATGAAGTAATCTCTGTGGTTTTTGGACTGCTGGCCAGTCAAAGCAGGTTATTTCAAGATGTCACATTGTACCTCAGTGATGCACTTACAGACTCGGACAGACGCCTCCTTCTGGACAGAAGTTGGTGTTAATAATAGATTATCCACAAGATGGCAGTGTCACATTACCTTCTACAGTGCACCTCAATGGAGCCCCTCTCCACGCAGTTACTGAGGTAGCTATTTATCCTGTGGGGCGTTGGTGTGGGTAGTTTAAAGGGTAAAGGGTAGTACATTTACCCTGTGGTCATAGTTGAGGGGGAAATGGTATATTTAACCTGTGAGGGTAGCTGTGGGGGTAGTAGTGGTATATATTTACCCTGTGGGGGTAGCTGTGGGGGTAGTAGTGGTATATATTTACCCTGTGGGGATAGTAGTGGTATATATATATACCCTGTGGGGTTAGTTTGTGGGGTAGTAGTGGTAAATATTTACCCTGTGGGGGTAGCTGTGGGGGTAGTAGTGGTATATATTTACCCTGTGGGGGTAGTAGTGGTAAATATTTACCCTGTGGGGGTAGCTGTGGGGTAGTAGTGGTATATATTTTCCCTATGGGGTTAGTAGTGGTATATATTTACCCTGTGGGGTTAGTTTGTGGGGTTACTAGTGGTATATATTTACCCTGTGGGGTTAGTAGTGGTAGATATTTACCCTGTGGGGTTAGTAGTGGTATATATTTACGCTGTGGGGTTTGTTTGTGGGGGTAGTAGTGGTAAATATTTACCCTGTGGGGGTAGTTATGGTATATATTTAGCCTGTGGGGGTATTAGTGGATTATATTTACCCTGTAGGGATAGCTGTGGGGTTAGTAGTGGTAAATATTTACCCTGTGGGGTTTGTTTGTGGGGGTAGTAGTGGTAAATATTTACCCTGTGGGGGTAGTTATGGTATATATTTAGCCTGT
>NW_025744308.1:0-7443 GCF_021292245.1 Micropterus dolomieu
ACAGCCATAGCAGCCAGTCTGGCCAAAACAGCATTTGCTCCCATCTCTTCATTTTCTCCAACCGACTGCAGCTTGACTTGACTTCATCAAGTTCTGCATTAGAAAGACGTGCAGACCTCATCAGGTAGGGCAAGTTGAAGCGCCTGGGAGAGAACAGAACTCAATTTCAATCTGAGTGTATTTGCATTTTACTGAACGTGACCATCTTACACAAACTTCTGATAAAGATAACAGCATCAATAATCATAGCAGCTTCAGTAATAACTACACCTTGAAGAAAAAAATAAACACATGTTTAAAAGTTTTCCTCAAGAACGTTTTTCCTCAATAATAAACTAAACCAAACTATTGGTTTGGAGTGTAAAGAACATGGCCATTGGTTTTCATGCTCAGAATGACCAAGTGTGTCACCCAGATTTAATGTCTGACCTATATGCATTACATTACGATACTGAACTTTAGCTTATTCCACTTTACTGTGACCTACAGACACCCACTGCCAGCTTGAGAAGTCTACCCATTTCACTGAACATATAGTAAGATAGAAAACAAAAATCTAGTGAATAAATTGACAAAAGAACACAATATTTTGTGTACGCCTTGTAACTGTTGTTCATACCTCAATCTTGGTTTAACTGTACTGACTGATACATCCAGGATTTCAGCAATTTGCGTAGTTCCAAATCCACATGAAAGCAGGAATCTCAGGTGTTCTTCAGTGATTAGGTAGCTGGATCGTCCAAAATCACCTGTCCGGACCAATGGGGCTTGATACCCGGAGGTCTCTAATGCTGCCAAAACAGAATACATGACCAGATATGAACCAATATGCATGCCTGTCAGCCACTATTATCAAATTATTGTTTTATAAGGCTCATTTAAAATCGACACAGCAGACAGGACGCAGCATTCTCTCATGATTAGAGCTATATTTGATTACACTCATACAGGTGAAGTTGTGCAGGTGCAGGGATAGAGATGAGATGTTGATGGCGGTGTATTACCCTGGTGTTTTTAGCCTGTGGAAAAACCCTCTACATTTAATGTAGTTTACCTTCAAATACAATTTCTGTCTAAACATAGGAATGAAGTAATAAGTTACCACTGCTTTGCTGCTAAAGGTGCAAGGAAACTTGCATATCATGCACACAGATGAGGGATGAGGCCAGCCGACTTCTTTGTTCCACAGGTGAGCTGGCTGCCTGATTGGCTTACGCTGGTATTCTTACCCTCGAGTGGTTGGGTACGACCAGCCGTCTTATTTTTGTTTTTTTCTCGGTTTATTTTTATTAGGGACCAATACATCTAACATAGATAAACTAAATGGGTGTAGAGCAGAGGTTTTGGTAGAGCCTCTCCGGAAAGAGAAGGCAACACTCCTCCATGCAGCAGCGCCACAGCCATCATAACTCCATAGGTTCTGTAGAGACCTCTGTGTAATGCTGCATAATGGAAATGTAGAACAATACATTTTGCAGTGGTTAACAGGTGGCAAATCTCTGCAGAATAAGGTGTTTATAACTCAAATCTAAAATCTTAATCCGCCAGGAATACAATCAATTTGTTAGAATATGACTTAGATTAATGGCATGTGTGGGTACTAACCGTGGCTGTCCAGGGACAGGTTCTTACTGTGGCCCTGTAAATAGGCTGCTATCTCTGAGAGCAGTCGGAAAAACCCCCGTGTAGGGCCCCCCTCATCCACTGAACCTTCTGCTTGCATGAAGTCATCCATAAATATGACGCTTAATTTGGCCTCTGGATTGAAACTCCTTCTTGTAAAGGCTCGCATGGCACCATCCATTATGTTTTCTCTGCATACATTGATCATATTACTGCTGGGCGTCTCTCCAATCCAGACTTTTGATGCTAGAGTTGTCAGTAAGGTTTTCAGATCTGGTCTAGAACAACAACCACCAGAAACCTTTTTCAGGTGGGACTTGCAACATTCAAAATGTGTATGTAGCACTTTATTGGCCTGATGGCCGCGACTCATTTAATCCATTAATGGAAGTATGAAACTAGCACTTACTCGGTAGTTTCTTTGACATGACTCAAATCCAGGAAGCCAGCAGTGGTATCAGAGGACCCAGATGAGATGTTTTGAGGAGTGGTCTCTTCAGGAACCAGAGTGTCCTGACAAAACACAAACACCTGAGTAAAGACATTACCATTAAATACAACATTACAAAATATAGGCCTACAGCTTGCACTAACGTAAGTGTTTAACATACTTTACCTGGGCGAAGAGGGGACATTTTATAAAACACTGCTGTGTGCTTACCCTTTCCTGCTCTGTTTGCAGACTTTGTATGTATTCCTCATCTTGTCTTGTGAAGTGCACGCCACTCATGTAAATCCTAGAGGAAACATTAAAAATGTAAAAACATTATATTAGTAGTTTTATATTCAGTCCCTAGTAAAGACAAAAGCTTACATCAGCATCATCATCTGCTACTTCCACTCTCTCTGTGTCATGAGATTCACGTTCGAGCTGTAAAACATGCTTACTGTTACATTACAATGGCAACAATCGCTTGTCTTAACATTTCAAAAGGAAATTACTTTTGGTTGGGTAATAATTTTGATAAAAAATGTTAATTGGATAATGATAGTGCTGATAACTGTACTTACATCCCTCGCCATTGTATTAGGTCTCTCCAGGCAGTTTTGTGAAGTATGGACCTCCTGTACATCCTTCAAAATACCAGAACACCCCATTTGTTGGCCAAAGATGCAATATGCCATTATGAAATATACAACAAGCCTAGAAAGAGCTTAAAATGGGTGCCCATATCATCTTGGTCCAGGTTTTGGCCAGAGTTCGAGACCTCTTCTGCATCCTAAAGACACAAAAACAACACGTATTGTTTATTTGATCTGGATGTTTACACTAGAGCCCGACTGATATGGGTTTTTGGGGGCCAATGCAGATTTTAAAGTGAAAAAGAACTGATATTTAGATTTTGAAAAGGATTTGGATAATAGACCGCTTTCTGGTATAAACTACACTTAGAACAGGCCGTTTTCTAAAACCTTTTCCTAATTGGATTATGTTAATAAAATAGATTACGGTCTCAACAACTGAACATTTAAACAACTGCTCATCAATAAATATTTGCTGCTAGAAGGTGGAACTTTTTCAGCCATCTGTAAACAGAAGCAGCATGTGTATTTTACCTTACACATATTGACCATTTTCAATGCAGCATATTCACATCTAGTTTTATCCCCTTACCAGCACTCTTAATTCTATCCAAAGCTACAAGAAACCATTTCTCAACCATATGGCTCTAAAACACACCGTCTACGATACAGTGACCTGCTCTTGAATGTCTCCAATACTACATGACTGTCTACAACCAGGACTTGCAACTTTGAGATTTCATTTCACTATAAATGAAGCTGATGTTTTCTTTTGTGGTTTTTGTGGTGACGCAGTGTTAACAGGGGAGCTGCAAAGCGCCACCTGGTGGGCAATCTATGACACTCATGACATGAGTGATCTAACTCAGTCTTCTTTTTTTAATAGTCATATTGGATGTTATAAACGGCAATTTAAATGTAACTGGATCAGTGAACTTGTTCTTCAACCCAGAGTTCAGGTTTACACTCAGAGTTTGTTGAACCTGCTTTCTGAAACAGGTTCCTGGTCTGTGTACTTCTGTAGTGCTTTGCCCACGACTGATCTGAGTTCTGTTTTATCTTCAGTCTGTGTTCCTTGTTGGTGTTAGTTTAGTGGTGATATCTCTGATGGTGTCTGGGTTAGTTTGTTGTTTTTATTATTCTGATCTGTTACTTCTTACCTTGATATGTTCAGTGTTCAGTACTTGTGTAATGTCTGCTCACCTCCAGTAATCTGCCTGCCATCCAGCCTCTCTGTTTCCCCTTCTGTCTCTCTGCCTCGTTAACCCTGATCCCAGTCACCTGTGTTGCTCCCGCCCTGCTTGTTAGTCCCTGTGTATAAATGTCTGGTGTTTCTGTTCACGGTCGCATGTCTGCTCAGTCGGTTGTCGTTTGTTCTGTGAGTTGATGCGTTACCTGTTCTGGGTTTTTGGATGTACCGGTTTCCTTGTACTCGTGAGTTTGGTTCATGCCTGTGTTGTCTTGCCCTGGATTAAATACCCTTGAACTATATCTCAGCGCTCTGTGTCATGCATTTGGGCTCTCACCTGCTCTGCGATCCTGACAGGTGCTCAGTTAGCTCAATTGCTAAAGTGCAGGACTCCCACCTAGAAGGTTGTTTGATCACATTGGGAGAATTTTCCCCCCCACTTCCACAAATTGGTCATAAAGTGACTGTTTCACATGCTCACAACATAGCATGTGCTGCAGTGTGTGTGTGTGTGTGTGTGTGTGTTCCAGTGTTTGATCTGCATGATCTCATTCAAAAGCGTGCAGCATAATCCCGCAACCATGCTTTCACATAGTGATGCGATTTTTGCAGAACCAGCGCTGTGACAGAAAAAGACCAACAGACACAACACCAGCATGCCGGCTGTGGCTTTTCACACAGACATCGTTCCGTCTGTGTTACTACCCATGTTCCTGGCGCAGAGGTGGATCAAATCAGACCCCCCTTTCACGCTTCGTACCTTTCATACAGCGAGTTTAATGCAGTTTGAAAGCAGCTATATAGCCACACTCGTGATTTTATTGCCAACAATGAGGAGTCTGCTGATATTTAACAAGAGCCATCAGGCCATTTGCACAATATTGTGCACAATTAAAACTGTTGAACCACATTATTATATCTAACTTATTATGTATAATAGGCTGTAACTGGCTAAACACGTCTCAGGTTTTAGGCTTTAATAAGATGAGGACGACCTAGGAGTTTGGCACAGTAGTGTACATCTGCTGTCAGGAAAGTCAAATCAGTTACTGACCTAATTACAAACTTTCATTCTAATCCCGACAGTCTTTGGAAGCTATACATTTCATCTAAAAGGGTAATATCACCTGTGTACATATGTGTGCCTAATATCTAAACAAGGTCCGTTTAGGTTTTAACAAGCCCCATAATTAGTCACAATGTGCCCCCTGCTGGTCAAAGCCCTAAATTACATTAAAATGCTGAAAAAGGTTCATGTTGTTTTAGACATACAGTATTTTTTACAATGGTCTGTTTCCTACACCAACATCAAATGAGTACCACTGCTGTTATTTTCCCCCGCACAACTGTTCATGTTTTTTTAAGATATAAATCTAAAGTTGATGAATGGTGTAAAAAGCATGAATTCCCTCTGATGTGTTTATCAAAATAGGCAGTAAATGAGCAACATGATGAAAACAATGTATAACTTTAATAATATTATTATTATAATAATACTAATTTATTTTAAGTCTTAAACAGCAATCCAAATATTACATTTTCATAGGCTGCATGCTAAAGGAAGAAAAGGAAGAGAAATTAGAGGATCCTTAGCATGTTTAATAGCGGAAAAGGTTTAACCCTACTACTCAGCAGCCAATGGGAAAGTAAAACACTCACCAGTTCAAACTGGACAAGTGGTCAAATGGCTCAGAATCAGGTGAAATCAACGCGTTGACAACATGTGAAAAATTAACACGTAGACAACACGTCAACCACATGTTGTTTGCACGTTGTAAACGTGTCGTCAACCAGTTGTCTTCGTGTTACAAGTCACATATTATAACGCGGCAAACTGCACATATGATTCTTCCTCCGGTCATTAAAGCGCGCGGTTATAAAATAAAGTCACAGAACAAAAAAACACTTTCACAGCGCTGCGCAGGAACCTGGGTTATATCAAACTTTGTAAATTACATTATTAATGAAAAGTTTTGCTCCGTTACTTTCAGATTCCTCTCGCTCACCATCTTGAATTTAATGACGTCAGACGCTGCGTCCCTCTGTACACTCATAAGTCATCAGTAAGATAACAACGTTCACTCAAAAACAATGATGCACATATAATTAAAACAGCATTACCCGTTCAGAGAACTTATTAGCTGTTTTTGAGTGCTTCACCCATAATGCTTATGACTTAGCAGTACTGTTCAGGATTACAGTGCATACATTCATTTTTAAGTGGCTATATTTTCAGTGTAAGAAGAAAAAGGCCTGTGGCGAGAAGCACGGTGCCCGATTTTCACTAAATCTGATGCCAACTTGAACTCTCATGAGGACAGTTTTTAAAAAAGCCTTAAAGCTTGTACTTTCATTTAGTTATACAAGTTAGCTGCCTGCCTTCATTGACGAACTCCAAACAGGTGAAACCTGACTGTAGTCTGATGAACTTTCAGCAGCATGATGGCATCTTAAGGAAGCTGCAGAAAATGGAGAGAACTACCTGTGTTGTTTTCTCAGGTGCAAAGTATTATTATTATTATTTAGTTGTAAAGCCAAAATATTACAGTAAAAAGACTATTTCAAGTCCTCCAAACAAAGCTGTTATATTATTAATTCTGAAAGGCAGGATTAAATTCCTGCCTGCAGTCCATATTTGCAATTTTTCCTTTCTGCTCTGTTTTTCATTGCAGATCCCCTCAATGTAGCTGGTCGTCATAGCAACACAACTGCCGCGACGTGACGTTCAACGTGACCCACAAACAGCTGTCTCTTGGTTTAAGTTAAAACGTTTGAACCTTGCTCAGGATGTGAAGACAGATAAGATTCAGCAGGTACAGGAGAGGATGCTGGGAGCTCACCAGCGTTCTCTGCCAGGATGTGTAGAAAGAGTGAGCGCTCAAGTTCAGCATGAACCACGTTATAGTTTAGATTCACGTACCTGTGAGGATCAACATCTCTGCGTCTTCCTCTGTGATGTTCGTTCCTTTCTGAAATCAGGACAAACCCAAGCGAACAAGAAGCTCGGCCAGAAACTAGGACTTGTGTTTTGAACCTCATGTAAGCTTGTTCTGTTTTTATCATTTGAGAAATCCGGCCGAGGTGAAGTCTTTCATTTCAGCCGCAGACCGATATCCTCCCTATATACCTGTCTGAGTCAGAAATCAGTTCATCACCTACAGTTGGTCCAAAATGCTGCCGCTCGCTGCAGGAAATGTGAGCACATCAGCCCAGTGTGAGCGTCCTGCTTCCTGTTTCTTTTAGGACGCACTTTAAAATCCTTCTGATCACTTTTAAGGCCAGACATGGGCACGCACCTTCTCTGAGCTTTTATCCCCATATGAGCCAGGACGCAGACTGAGATCCTCTAGTAGGGCTCTGCTAACTGCTCCAAAGTCTAGGCTCAAAGCCAAAGGGGACAGGGTCTCTGCTGTCAGGGCCCCTACAGGCTCAGAGTCTGCTCCTGGTTTCATCTCACTTCTTAGACACATTTCTACAAAAAGCTTTCACTGTGTGATGCTTCATTTATTTTCCTTTATTGACAGATGGATTGTTTTAAAGCTCTTTGTTCCCCGTGTTGAAAAGTGCTCTACAAATAAAGCTTTTATTATACAGAGGAGGTGTGCAGT
>NW_025744308.1:7463-8512 GCF_021292245.1 Micropterus dolomieu
TGTGTAGAAAGAGTGAGCGCTCAAGTTCAGCATGAACCACGTTATAGTTTAGATTCACGTACCTGTGAGGATCAACATCTCTGCGTCTTCCTCTGTGATGTTCGTTCCTTTCTGAAATCAGGACAAACCCAAGCGAACAAGAAGCTCGGCCAGAAACTAGGACTTGTGTTTTGAACCTCATGTAAGCTTGTTCTGTTTTTATCATTTGAGAAATCCGGCCGAGGTGAAGTCTTTCATTTCAGCCGCAGACCGATATCCTCCCTATATACCTGTCTGAGTCAGAAATCAGTTCATCGCCTACAGTTGGTCCAAAATGCTGCCGCTCGCTGCAGAAAATGTGAGCACATCAGCCCAGTGTGAGCGTCCTGCTTCCTGTTTCTTTTAGGACGCACTTTAAAATCCTTCTGATCACTTTTAAGGCCAGACATGCAGACTTTTCTTTTGTGCTGCTGTTACTCAGCCTGAAGACAGTAGTGAGGATGCCTGCAGCAGGGCGGGTAGTTAGACTTGTCCGCGGGGGCTGCTTTGTTGAAGGTCACTTCCTGTTCCCAGCAGGTGGCACTATGACTGTGGGTGAATGTCGGCATGTACATGTGTTCAGGGCAGGAGTCTTATTAAACATGTAAAATTTGGTACAGATCTGAACATGTACAGTCAAGTTACAACAACTTCCTCTGTCAGGGCAAAGCAAGTTTTAAAACATGGCTTCATCAATGCGTTATGGGTTTTCTGTGACAGTTTTGAAGTTGATATGTCCATGACCTGCTAGAAGTAGTACATTACAGCACAAAACGTGTCATTTCCTGTTGCCAGCAGGTGGCGCTGTGACTTTAAGTGAATATTGGCATGTGGGTGTGTTCAGGGCGGGACTCTTATAGTAAATTCCAAATTTGGTGCAGATTTGAGCATGTAGACTGAAGTTACAACAACTTGCTGTTTTATGACGAATTATCGATTTTGGACGCCACGGGCACACAGTTGCATGAAAACTCACTGTTTGTACATCTTTAAAACGTCAATGGTTTCAGTGTAAAATGTGGTACAGATCT
>NW_025744308.1:8532-9973 GCF_021292245.1 Micropterus dolomieu
CATGTAGACTGAAGTTACAACAACTTGCTGTTTTATGACGAATTATCGATTTTGGACGCCACAGGCACACAGTTGCATGAAAACTCACTGTTTGTACAACTTTAAAACGTCAATGGTTTCAGAGTGAACAGCGAAAATTTGAAGTCGATCGGAAAAAATCCCTAGGAGGAGTTCATTAAAGTACGGAGTGTGTAAATCATCCAAAAATGGATGATTTACACAAGATGTACATGTGTTCAGAGCGGGGCTCACTTATTAAACGTGTAAAATGTGGTACATTTTCATTTGCTGATTTGAATGGACCTCTGTGCACTAACTCAGTCTAAGTCTAGCTGCTTGTATCTGATGCTGCCTGCAGACCTCTGGCTGTGCTCGTACTGGCTGGGGCTGCCTTCACCTGGGTCTGTGTGACATCTGGACTGGGTCTTTGATAGTACTGGATTTGGATCAGTTGTGCTTCTACTGGCTTATGATCCAGCATTACTTCAGCCTAGCCCCTGTAAATTATAAATATGTAAATGCTCCGTACTTGTATAGCGCCTTTCTAGTCTTTTCGAACACTCAAAGCGCTTTTTACACTACATCTGCATTCACCAGTCACACACATTCATTCACTGAGCCTAAGTGCTCAAACGGAAACTAACATTCACACTCACTCATACACTGGAGGAACAGCCGCCAGGGGCAAATCGGGGTTCAGTATCTTGCCCAAGGACACTTCGACACGCAACCAGGGGGAGCCAGTGATCGAACCGCCGACCTTCCGATTAATAATAAAATAATATCAATACTTGGAAGATATTAATTTTACCAGCCGCTTCAGGCCCATTCAAACTGGCTCACCGGGTTTCCTTCATTACATTTTCAAAACAAAAATACTATTTATACAATGACATGACTGAGTATGTTATGTTTATAAATTACTGAAAGATGTACATCCATATTGCCCAGTCAGCCCTGCTAATCAACATTTTAATCTTTTAGTCAATGTGAATCCACTGCTTTCCATCGTGCATTAGTCCAGAGTTGTAACTAAACCTTCACGGATGCGCGTTTTATTTCATGCACACGTGTATGAGTCATGTTCATGCGCAGCGTGGTTTTCTTTTCAGTGCTGCAGTTTATTAACATCGTTGCATGTCAGTGTTTATCAAATGTAATAAATAGTTGTATTTCCCTCTGGTCCCTCTGGCTCAGTCTGGCAAGAAACCAAGACCAAAACACACCTAGTTGCGCTGCTCAGCTGGGTTAGCAAGACAGACCCAGAGATTCACTGCAGCTACACATGAGCTCTGCTCACATCAGACTGTCAGAGGAGAGAACACAAGTTTACCAGAGTGCTGTTCCCCACAGTCACTCTTATGGAGTTATTTTCTCTTCTTGTGCACGGAAGGATAGTCCCTCTTGGTCCTCTTATCACCGTTATAAACACTCGCTTTCA
>NW_025744309.1:0-4082 GCF_021292245.1 Micropterus dolomieu
ACACATATTCTGAATGCCTTCGGCAGAATTCAAATGAGCCATTTTAATCTAGATTAATCTAGATTAATTCCAAGATTACAGTGAGATTAATCTAGATTAAAAAATGTATCTATGCCCACCACTAGTTTAAACACCATCTTCAGGAGTTATTTGAGAAAATAGTTTTAATGTCCATTTGTTTAATTCCTTCATGTTCCTTAAAGCCAGTCTTTGGTTTGAGTATTTAGTGCACACAAACAGCACATGCTGCACAGTTTGTGGTTGACTGCAGGCCTCACAAGTTCCAGATGGATGTTTTCCAACAAGGTGCAGAGATGAATTGAACTTTGTGTGACCCAGTCGAACTCTGTTCTCTCCTTCTTCTCTCGTCTTCCTTTATTTCCATTATCCCATAAACTCTGCCTCTGCATCTTAACTTTGCTCCGTACATTCGCTTTGATCTCTACTTTGCTAACTGGTACTGCCACCTCTACCGATTTACTTTTACTAATATTCAGTACTTTCTTACACTTATCTTCCACCTCATCAAAATGATTTTTTCCACGTAAGCAATATATTGTCAAATAAATTGAGATCCCAACGCTCTTACTATCAGGTCGCAAAGAAGAAAACTGGAGCCTTTCTTCCTTTAGTAACAACAGTGAGTGAGAAAAGGGAAATGCAACATACTTCCATCTGCAAAACACACAGCTTAACAATGCTATAAGCAATATATTGAATAATAATTAAAAGAAAGATATTTGGTATTAAACATGATATGATGATTGAAAATCAGGATATCTCATTGATATTGAAGGTTAATAAATTTAATTGATCTTCCGATTGTAAAATACATAATATGGTTAAAGTACGGAGAATTAGGGTAAAGGTTAAATAACTGTGCAAAAGGTGACTAAGTTTGGGTGAAGACATCATGACTATGAGTCATTGGGAGAGAAGGGTCAGCAAGGGTAAATGAAATGGCCAAATAAGGACATCTCTGGCCCAGCTGAATTTAAGGATGAACAAGCTATGTGACAGTAGACACATAGACAGGATAAGGGTGGTGGCTGATATGACAAAGAAATCAGCCATGGAATAGGATATATAAAGAGAAGCCAGAAATAGATCGGGGTTATTCCTCTGCGGATCTCACGAGGCATCGGACTCGGAGCAAGACCATCACCGCACCGGACCAAGAGCCCAAGACAAGAGATGGGGATTTGAACAGCAATCAACTAGGGAACGCTTCAGAGTTTTCTTCAGCAAAGTTTCAACAGATCATGCCACGGAGGATAACCATAACAGCCAACACAACTGAAGAATCATCGGACTCAGAAGATTTTCTCCTTTTCGACTGCGACGAAGACTGAAGATTTTTGAAGACAATTTGAGGGCTTTGGACAAAGCCTCAGGTTTCCACCAGAGTCATCAGCCCAGCAGAAGAGGGAAAGAACTCCTTGGCCAGGACAACTCCTTCCCCTCCCTTTCTCTCCAAAAAGAAGATAACCAAAAACACTCAAGCTCAGCTATTCGTATCAGGTTTTCAATTTTAACAGTTTTATTATTTTTACTCATTTTAACCAATTTCAGTTATATGCTTGCCCTTGCTAACTTTATGCAATAAAATATATACAGTGGGTACGGAAAGTATTCAGACCCCTTTAAATTTTTCACTCTTTGTTTCATTGCAGCCATTTTCCAAAAATCAAAAAAGTTCATTTTATTTCTCAGTAATGTACACTCAGCACCCCATCTTGACAGAAAAAAACAGAAATGTAGAAATTTTTGCAAATTTATTAAAAAAAGAAAAACTGAAATATCACATGGTCATAAGTATTCAGACCCTTTGCCGTGACACTGATATTTAACTCAGGTGCTGTCTATTTCTTCTGATCATCCTTGAGATGGTTCTACACCTTCATTTGAGTCCAGCTGTGTTTGATTATAGTGATTGGACTTGATTAGGAAAGCCACACACCTGTCTATATAAGACCTTACAGCTCACAGTGCATGTCAGAGCAAATGAGAATCATGAGGTCAAAGGAACTGCCTGAAGAGCTCAGAGACAGAATTGTGGCAAGGCACAGATCTGGCCAAGGTTACAAAAAAATTTCTGCTGCACTTAAGGTTCCTAAGAGCACAGTGGCCTCCATAATCCTCAAATGGAAGACGTTTGGGATGACCAGAACCCTTCCTAGAGTAAAGGGGTCTGAATACTTTCCGTACCCACTGTAATCACTGCATTTAAAGAACGATAGTCGACACTGAAGTTATTTCTTCACTAAGGTAGTAATCAATTAGGTAAAGTGTGTTTAACATCTTTGAGGTTCTTATAGGTTGCTCTAGCCACTGAAATTAACTTATCCTTGGGGCCTATTTTCCTGGCCACTAAATACCAACCTGGCAACCATACCAAGTGCACTGATCAATGAGAAGAGAGCTGTCGTTGACGGGCGTGGGTGGGGTGGTATCTGGCTCTAGGGCTATTCAGTCAGGTGATATCTCAGAGTAAGCAGGGTAGGGGTTCGGAAGAAGACAGTTAGAAGCCAGGCGAATCTCTTCGACACCAGCTTAAACAGTCCTCAGTCATACCTACTAGGGTAATACCCATAGGCCTAGAGGATCGGACCCTTTAAGACGGAGAGCTGGTCCAGTACCTCCTGAACAGGGGTGACTCGGGATCTAACACGTGGCGCCCAACGTGGGGCTCGACGAAAGGATTCATTGAGCCTACAGCAGAAACCCCGACGGAAAAGACCAACCGTCGTTCGTGTGGAACACCCGAGAGAGAGAGGCGTGCGGCAGAGAGACATCTGCCAAGCGCCAGAGCGAGGAGTCCAGCGGGAGGAGACATCCGACTGAACACTCGAGGGGCAGCCCTGCAGAAAAGCGGAGCTGCCTGGTGACCTGCTAGAGGAAGCAGCATCACCCGCCGCAGAGATCCAGAGGGAGAAGCGGGGGAGAGAGCGACCGAGAGGAGCAGTCAAGCTGCATCCCAGAGCGGCGCTGAATAGCCAACCAGTCTGCAACTCATCCCTGATCGAAGCGCTAAGGGAGGCTTTGAGGAACGGACGACTCGAGACGACAAAGACGACAGAGATGGCGGTGGCAGCGGCATCAGCAGATGACCCAAAACAGCTGGGTGAGATAGAAGAAACAGAAGGCCTCGGCAGTGAGGATCCAGAATTCCAAGTGCCCCCGGATGTGGTACATCAGAAGGCCCATAGGAAAAAGGGAGATCACTGGCGAGGAAGTGATGAAGTGGAGTGCTCAGTGCAACACAAGAGGATCGTCTTCGTCGGGATTGAGATGAGGGATGTGACACCAAGAGGATAGGTGGTCCCAGAAGAGTCCGTGGTGGAAATGGTGCAGGCCGTACATGAAGCGCTGGGCCATGCAGGCACCATGCCCACACGTGTCCCTGGGGAGTGATCTAACAATATCAAACCACAACCGCAGGAATTTAAAGGTTTCCACTCTTTCTGACCTTTGATTGGACAATTTCAAACAAATATCTTCTTTGACTTCCTTTCTTTTAAAAAGATGGTTTGATTAAACTTAAATCTCCAATTCAAAGACCAATCTTCAACCACTAACAGCTTCCTGAACTTTCTTTACAACATACTCCAGATTCCTCCCTCGTTTCCAAATTGCCCCATCATCAGCAGAAAGTGATTTCCCAATGTCTGGATGAACCTTCTTATAAACATCATTGATCCTGATTGAAAACAGTAGCGGACTAATGACGCTCCCCTGAGCGCTGCCGTTTTCAACTAAAAATGCATCTGATGTAGAGTTCCCCACACGAACCTGAATGTAGCTACCAGATAAGAAACCTTTGATCCAGTTCTACATTTTACCTCCAATACCCATTTTATCTCGCTGTATTAAAAGACCTCCTGCGCCTTCTCTATATCAAAGAAAACAGCTAGCACCCCCTCTTTATTAGCTTGAGCTTTCCTAACATCAGTTTCCAAACATATTAAAGGGTCCAGAGTACTACGCCCCCTTCTAAATCCACTCTGAAGTGCTGAAAGAAGCTCATTTCTTTCTAAGTAGTATGTTATTCTTTCTGGAATCATTTTCTCCATGGTTTTACA
>NW_025744309.1:4182-8537 GCF_021292245.1 Micropterus dolomieu
AAAGATGTTCTAGCAGCTGATCCAGAAACAATACATCCATATTCTAGGACTGATCTAACTAATGCAATATAAATATTTCTTAGCAAACACTGCCTGTTAAACATCTCATAATATTCAGGACTTTCTTACACTTATCTTCCACCTCAAAATGATTTTTCCACGTAAGCAATATATCAAACCACAGCCGCAGGAATTTAAAGGTTTCCACTCTTTCTAACCTTTGATTGGACAATTTCAAACAAATATCTTCTTTGACTTCCTTTCTTTTAAAAAGATGGTTTGATTAATCTAGCTAATGATTGCCGTCTTCTGATTTTACCTTCTTCTGTCAAATTATCTGAACTATGAATTGTAACAAAGTTCTTTACCAACATTTCTGCCTTTTCTTCTTCTCACAAGCAGTTTCTTCCCCTTTCTTCAACACTGGAAGATCCTTATCTTGCCTGATTCCCCTCCTTCTTTTAATCATTCCCCAAACTTTATCTAGTGGGGTTGTTCTTCCAATAGTTGAACAGATTTCTCTCCAACACATCTTGTTTGTCCTTTTGATTACTTTCCTTACTGCTGCCTGAGCCCTTTAATAATCCACTAAATTCAACATTGAATGATTTCTTTTCAGTTCTCTAAGTTTTATTTCTATGTTTGATGGCTTCAGAACTTTCTTTGTTCCACCATGGTGCCATTTTAACTTTCCTTTTACCAGCACTCTTTCCTATAGCTTTGATAATACTTTCATTTGTTTCATCCACTTCCCCCGACATGTCGATCCTATTAAACTCCTCATCACAAGCAAATTTACTCCAGTCTGCTTTACTTCCATCTTGTAACCCCATCAAGGTCAATCATGATATTTTCCTCTAAATTAATTCCTATTGGATAATGGTCACTACCAATACTATTATCACTTCACACCTCCCGTTTACTGCCACTAGCTACTTCACTGGACACCAATGTCAGATCTAACGCTGACTCTACTCCATTACTTAGATTGACCCTTGTACCTTGTTTATTATTTAAACAAACCAAACCTTTATCCTCAATTAATTCCTCTATAATCAATCCATTATAATCTGTATTTTCCCCTCCCCATAGCGTATTATGAGTGTTAAAATCCCCACACCATATTATTTTGTGTCCTTGATCAAACTCTTGTAAATCTTCATTCTTTTACAAGGATTATACAAATTAACAAAAACTATTCACCCAAATCTAAGTAACTACTACCTCTAAATCAGTACTGTGGTTCATTTCTATTCTCCCATGAGATTTACCTTCTTTAATAAAGGGGGCACATCCCCTCCTGACCATTGTCTCCATCCTGCCTTATAACTTTCTACTCTCTGATATTAAAATCCAGATGTGCTTTCAGCCATGTTTCTTGAATACAGATAACGTCAGGCTTTACATTTAGCTGTTGCACATTTCTCTTAAATTCTTGTGCGTTTGCATTCAGGCTTCTGGCGTTCCACTGAAGGATAAGGAAACAAATAAAATGTTCATAACCCAATTATATGTTCTACCACCAATACCCAATGACTTCAACTTAATACATAACCCTTCTTTCCAGAGTATATCAAATGCTTATTCAACATCAAAAATACAGCTATCAGTATTTCTTTGTTGGTCTGTGCTTTCCTGATGAATCCATTGTATTTGACCCCTACGCAACCCACTTTGGTACGGGTAAAGAAGAGCTTTACTCTCTAGGAAATATGTTTCTGGAAAACCCTCATCTGAACTGTGATCTGCCATCCACACATTGTGTTTAAAAGACAGACTGACTGTAACTCCTGCTGCGGTATCATCATGTGTAAAATCAGACACATGATCCATGATGATACAGAAAAACAGAAACTAATGGCAACAACAGCATGTGGTGTCTTATTAAGAGGAGCCGAGCTCCTCTGTAGTTCACACCCTGCTTGGACCACAGGCAGCTGGTAAAATACGTTTCCATAGTTTGGTAAGAGGCTTTGTTCAAATTAGCCAAAAAGACATCACTGATACTGGTTGGCACTAACAACCTGCTGCTAACTAGTTAATAATGCTTAGGCCTGTGTTAATAAAAAATTAATTATGCTAACGCCTGAAGTCCCATTAAAATTACCACCTGTTTGAATGTAAATAGAGACATGACTTTATATACAGTCCAGGGCGGCCCAACAGAGTCTGATCTGTTTCATCATGAAGCAAAAACTTCTCATAAAAACATAAAATGTCTCTAAATTGTAAATGAGCTACTTTTTACTTTTACTTGAATAGATTTTTATACCAGTAACTTTATTTGTCCTTAAGTAAAAGTCCATCAAAGAAAACGTACTTTTACTTCAGGAGAATATTTTGGTCTCTTTCCACTTCTGGTTTCTTTATTTGGGATTTGTAGAATAGGATTTGGGCAACTGCAGTGAAGAACTTAAGAAGAGCAGCTGTTGTGTTTGTGGAGAGAGAAAAACTTTTTGTTTCCTTGTGACTTCAGTATCACTGAAACACTTGTGGATCTAATTTCTACATCTACAGGTTCCCCTGTCACAGGTGTTCAGCTGTTCTGCTCCAATAACACCTTCATATGCTGGAGGTGTAGCATTAGTGACATACCTGACATGAAATACTGCCGGAAATGTACCAGAAGACCCCCAGCAGCAACAAGACCAGCAACCAGGAGAACCAGGAGAACCAGGAGAACTTTGGCCCAGGATGGAAATCGTTCTGTGGGAACCAGAAGCATAAAGAACATGACCTCTGACCTCTGACCTGTATCTACAGCAGCTGTTAGGGTTTGTTGCTGACCTTTGACCTGCAGCTGTATCTCTGCCACTCTCTGTTGTCCTCCTAACTCTCTGACGGTGCAGGTGTAGGTGCCGCTGTCAGAGAGCTGGAGTTTTGTCAGGTTCAGGCTGAGGTCTCCAGTTTCCAGAGCGTCAGTCTTCATGGATGTTCGGCCGCTGTAAAGCTGGTTTTGGTCTTTAAGTTCATCACCTTCCTGCTGACGCTGGTGGACGGTTGGAGGATTGAGATCGTAGCGGCTCCACACCGCTGTGGGGTCGTCCAGTTCAAAGGTGTGATACTCACAGGGCAGCAGGACAAACTCCTCCCCCTCATACAGCTCCACAGCTGAGGCATGCTGGGAAACTGTGAGGTCACACAGACAGAGAGGTTCAATCACAACAGCCTTATTTCATGTCTTATTCCTCCTGGATCCTCAGGTGACCCAGAAACCAACCTGGTCCTGTCTGTGATTGGACGCTGCAGCTGATCAGCTGCTGTGAAACCACATCAGCACAGTTTAAAACCAACAGCAGCTGACAAATAACAGAAGCACCTCAGCTGTCATGTTGCTCTCACTGTTTAGATGGACTCTGTTTTCTGACTCAACATGGTGTTAAAATGAGTGTGTTAACTGTCTGAACTCCTCTTTCCTCACATCTCTTCCTTCCATCTCTCTATCACGTCTTCAGAGGGAGTCCATAATACTCAGGGAAAAGACAGGACTGATGGACACGTGGAGACACTTCATACAGATGAGACAGACGATCCACATGTGATGCTGCTGTCAGCAGAGGATCAGTGTTACTGTTGGTGATATAACCTAGAAGACTGTGAGCAACCTACAGGGATATAATCCTGAAGACCTGAGGACAGTCTGACTGGACCGTCTTCTACATTCATGAGGATTTAAAGAAACATTAAAACATGCTGCCTTTAATATGTTGTTCATGTTATTTGAAGAAAACATCGTCATGGAGCTGAAACAGACTGATGAAAATGAAAGAAACCCAGATTAAAGAGGTGACGTTGGACTGAGGTGATGATCAGATCAGAGGGAGGAAGGTTATCTTACCGTGCACGAGGATCACAAACACCACAAACATCTTCATCTTCCTGTAGAAACTCCAACAAGCACAAAGTTAATCTGCTTCTCACTAAAGGAAGTCTTCAGAAACACAGTGAGGACATCAGTTCACAGCCAGCTGTCCCTTTCCTCCTCCTGATAATCTGCTGACTCTGTGAGGAGAAAACTGGAGTTTCACTTTAAACTCTTTCCACTGAAGCAGCTGTTGGAATGTGAAGAAACAGGCTGAGCAGCTTTCACACAAACATTATTGTGACAGACAGGTGTGGCTGCTGAGCTAACTGCTAACACACCTGCTAGCAGCTAGCATGCTGCTGTTAGGCCCCTCCTCCTCACCCACCACCTGGACACCTCTGTCCATCCTGGAGGGGGACGTTCACAGACTGTTCAGGAGACAGAAGGCAGCGGGGCCAGACTCTGTCTCTCCGTCCACTGATGATGGTTTTTCACTTTAATCCTCAGAGTGGATGAAGTGATTGTGATCAGCTGTTGTGAAGTGAAACTG